>NC_056695.1:25788568-26008568 GCF_018350215.1 Panthera leo
AACGAACTTACGATGGACATCTTAACAATGGCTTTTCCTTATTAAATGTGTGGTTTGTTTTTTTTTAATTTAAATAGTGTAAATGATGAAATGTAGATTGGGTCTATTCTAAAGATATTCCTTCCTGGTATATCATAAAGAATTGTGAGATTTTAATAACTACCATAGCAATTGACTTAACTCTTACTTTAATTTGAGGTAAGCTTTAATTGTATGTGGTGAAATGGGAGAATACTTCATGAATGATGTTGGACTCTTTTTGGAAAATGTGCACCAGTAAATATTTAGACTGGAGGATCACATTTCATAACCTTCCATAAACTTATAAAACTATTTCTAAGAGCCTTGCCAAAACATGTATAGTAGTATGATTTATATTAATATACTACAAGGTGGCATATTCTAAAGTTGGTATTAGATAGTCTTAATAGTAACTGGGTTTTCGACTCTGAAAAGTAAAATGCAACTTATAACTTTTTGCGAATTGCATGTTTGCATTTCACAATCTCATCATTTTTAAGAGAAATAAGCTATTAGATAATTTGATGCTAAGCACAGCTATATTGGAAAACAAGAATATTAGCACTAAGTGGCAAAACTTTACTTTCATATTTATTCTTTAATATGAAGAAGATGGTAGTATAGTAACCATCATAAAGTCGCCTTGATTCAAAGCAATCAAGGATAAATAACATTGAAATAGGGCTCTTTTCCTGAGGGGCCTTAAGGATACCACCTTATGATGAGGCATAACCAACAACTTTATAACAAAATGCAAGCAAAGTTTAGAAACTGATTTATTACTTTAAAACAATGTCAAGCAAAGACATCCATGCATCTTTTTCTTTTTCTAACACACTTGCTATTTCACATAAATCTGAAACTCATTTAATGGGCTCCAAAACGGTATTTTTACCATTGTGTATGGGGGCAGGATATGTATTGGCCCCTCTTTCATGGAAAGAGTAAAAATACACTTAACTGTACTGCGAAACACATTTTGTGTATATATTCAAATAGGATTTAGAAAGGAAGAGATTTTATTTATATCTTTCTTCAATGCTGCCCCTCAGTTTGAAATTGCCTTCTTTAATAAATGCTAATGATCTTGTTGATTACGTTTGTGCATGTACTTACCATGCAGTTTTGGGAATCAACCGCTGATGAATCTTATCAAGAAGAGAAATTATAGCATTAGCTCATTTGCTTTCCAAACAGCAGGAGTGAGAGTTCTTTCCAAAATGATATTAGTGATATTGTTTTAACATCCATGCAGAAAAGTATGTACTATTTCTTGCCTGCCTTCTTGGTGTTTCTAAGACAAGGCTCACATTTATTAGACAAGGTCTCTTCCTTCTGTGTAGATATACAACTGTATGTATATTGTAAACCAGAAAATCAAAACTAAACCCAAAACCAAGTTGAAACACTTATTTAAATTGAAGTAGCTTATCCAAGTTTAAGAACGAGCAAGCAGCGTTGTAATATCTTTTTTGACCCCTACAATAAGGAAATAGCAAACATGACACGTGCTCATGTCATTTCATTATGTTCTGTGTCTATTAGAGGATTGATACTAACTGGCAAAAATGCACATTACCATAGGGCTTTCCCACCATAACTTATATAAGCCGCTGTTCTATTAACTAGCAAGGTTGTTAGCCACAGACAGAATGCCCAAAGGACAGGCTGGGCTTCTCACTGCAGGCTAGTTCTTGTCTTGTATAGATTAGAGTAGCAGAACCCTGTGTGTGTTTTCCTGAGAAATTGGGCTTCACTGAATCTAAAATCAGCATGTTTCATTGGTCTCTTTTAGTAGGATGGCTGAGGGCTTTGCCGTATTTATGAGGCACACAGAATTGTGAGACTTAGGGCACACGGTAGAGCCCATGTGTGTTCATGACCTGACCTTTAAAGACAGTTCAAGGTTTTTCATTTATGCTTAAGAGGAAACCAACAAAACACACATTCTTGATTACATTTTCTTCATCTTCTTCTAGCCAAATAAATGAAAGACAAATTTCTAGAATTATAGATACAGACATAGATATAGATTTATCTCCTTATATTTGAGAGGACAGATTTGTATCTATGTATAGGTATATGTAAGATATATATTACTTTCCTCTCTGATTTTAAAGTGTATGCATCATTGCTGCTTAAGGAAATATTAATAGTTCATAACCACAAACTCTTTGAATCAAAACTAGAAAATTGTGTGTATGCAAATATGGCATAAATATTTGTATGCATATACACAACAAAAATATGTTGAAATAGCAAGAATGGATGAAGGGTGTGTATAGACACCATGAAATTAAGAGATAAGAGAAGATACAAAACAAACCAAATACATAGGATCAGTGAAATATGGTACAGTCTCACTTGATGGTCTCTATACTTAAGTAAAAATCAGAGTTTAATGTTTATGTTTAAATATTTAGTCAGCTCGTTTTTCCTAAATGTTTAATTTTTTATTTTTTGATGGGGGGGAGAGAGAATGCAGCCGGGGGAAGGGGAGAGAGAGAGAGAGAGAGAGAGGTTGGGGCGGGGGGGAGATTGAGAATCCCAAGCAGGCTCCACACTGTCAGTGCAGAGTCCAGTTTGGGGCTTGATCTTATGAAATGTGAGATCATGACCTGAGCAGAAAGCAAGAGTCAGACGCTTAACCGACTGAGCTACTCGGATGCCCCTAGTCAGCTCTTTTTATAGATCATTCATAGGAGAGGGTATTCCAAGAGTAAATGGAAAGGATCAGTAAAATTTCAGTAATTTTGAGATTATTTGGGGGATTTTTTAAATCATGAAATAATACATACTTTGCGATGATTAAAATGACATAAGCCAATTAAATTATTAATGTACACCTAATTCTTTGCCTTTGAGTTCCTTTGAATACTATAGTTACTTACCAATAAATTGGAGTGAGATTTTACACAGATGCTATCTGCTTCCTTACCAAATGTTAATGGAAAAATTTTAAACAGTAATTCAAATAATCTGTTTTATAATATCCCTGTTTCGGACTATACTAAAAATTGTTAAGCATAATAACACTCTTCTGGGTAGACATAAGGAAATCCATAGAAATTCCTGTTTTGATTTAAGAATGATCTTTTTCAAATTGGACTTAGAGACATTCTTTCCCAACTACCTCAGGTGTAAGGTCATATATCTCTCCCTTTTTATTTCCTACAAAAACTCACCTAAATCCAGTCTGACAAAATAATCATGAATTGGTTCTCTCTCACCTGTTGGATAGACACATCCGTAGGCAAGCCTCAATTTCAGCACCCATGTTAAGATTGCCTCTCAGAGGGCGCCTGGGTGGCTCAGTCGTTTAAGCCACTGACCTCAGCTCAGGTCATGACGTTGTACTCTGTGAGTTCGAGCCCCCCCATCAGGCTCTAGGCTGACAGCTCAGAGCCTGGATCCTGCTTCGGATTCTGTGTCTTCCTCTCTCTCTGCCCTTTCCTTACTTACACTCTGTCTGTCTGTCTCTCTCTCTCTCAAAAATAAACAAAACAAATTTTAAAAATATTAAATAGAAAAAAAAAGATTGCTTCTCAGAAAACAAATTTCTTAATTTTTAAAAAAAATTTGATTAACCTCCAAGATAGTGGGCTAAGTGATTTAGCTCTGATTGCAGTGATGTGTTCCCTAAATTCTAAAATGCTGTGTAACCAACTTCACACTTTTCAACTTCACAGGACGTTGTGAACTCTCCTCTTCTCTTGTCTGGACAGGTAATCATTTCCCAGCTGACTCACTTTTACATTTTCAACCAGTAGCTGTGCTTTTCATTCCTTAATCCTCTCTCTAAATGAGTTTATTTTTTTCCTTCCTCACTAAACTGTTTACTGTTTTGAATATTATTTCGTGCAGTCTGTTAGTCTTCTTTTCTTCTTACTGTTGTTGATGCTTAAAAGCGCCCTTTTTTGATTTTAAAAATCCCCTTTTATGAAGCCTTTACTAATCAAGGAGATATAGGATAACATTATTTCCTCCATTTTCAAACAACAAAATTCACAGCAATCATGAGCTATATGTTCATGATATACTCATTCATTTGCATCTATCCACGTCATTATGGTGGCTATGAGACTTTCATATATATCAATCAGAATGCCCCCTGTGTAATTGTCTATGTGCATTCAGTTATCCTTCAAACCAACATAGATTTATTAAGGTCTCATTTGCATCATGCATTTTTGCGGAAGCAATACGACTATAAAGATGAGGTAGACAGATGGGGTACACAAACAAAATAGCTAGCAATGGGAAAATCTTCCCAGGAAGATACACAAAAACTTGCAGTTAGAAATTTTGTCCATTCTTATGGACCTATGAAGGGCCTTTGGGGAGTCAAATTACAATTTAAAAATGTTTCCTGCATAGAATATAAACTTTCCATTTCAGTTTGATTTGGTAATACTAAGGTGGTTCAAACATCCTTAGCAATGACAGTTTAGAGCAGACGTTCTCAAACTTTTTGTCTCAAAACCACTTTACGCTATTAAAAATTATCAAAGTGACAACAGATGTTATTTATGTATATTAGAGTTAAATGTAAATTTAAACATCCATTAAAGTAAAAAAACTATTTCTAAATTATTTGGTAATTTATTAAAAATAACAACTACAAACCGCTTAAATGTTAACATAAATAATACACTACACTAAGATAATCATATTTTCCAAAATTAAGAGGAGCAAGGAAAATGGTATTGTTCTGTGAATCTCTTTAGTATGTAACTTAGTAGAAGATACTGAATTCTCATATCTGCTTTTACATTCAGTCTTGCAGTATATTATGTGGGTTGAGGATCTAAGGGAATTCGGCCTCTCACAAATCTGTAATTGGAAAAGAGATCAACATGTTAGTGGACTTTCATCTAACTGAAAAACGCACACGAAATACTCGCAAATAGTAGTTTCTTAAAAGTTGCGATGTGAGGGTGCCTGGGGGGCTCAATTGGTTGAGCGTCTGACTTGATTTTGGCTCAGATCATGATCCCAGGGTTGGGAGATCAGTCTCTGGGCTGGCCGTGGAGTCTACTTAAGATTCTCTCTCCATCTGTCTCTCTCTCACTCTCTCTCTCCCTCTGACCTTCTTCCCTACTTGCTCTCTTTTTCTCTAAAAATAAGAAAAAAATGTAAGTTTCAGTGTGAAATTTGAAACTCTATCAATAAGCTTTCATTCTCTTTATGTTAAATTCCATTATTTATCTTTCATTCTTAATAGATCTTTGAGTGATGCATGATTTTATGACATCATGAATTAATATGTTGGAAATATTGGTTCACTGAGTTATGCAGATCTTCCAATTGTTGACACATTTCATTATACAGTATCACATTCACTAATATTATTATCATGATCCCATAAGAAATTTCAGGAATTATTGGGAATCTGTCCAGCTCATAATGGCAGATATAAATTTTCCAAAATTTGGGGCATCTGGGTGGCTCAGTCAGTTAAGTGTCTGACTTTGGATCAGGTCATGATCTCACGGTTCATGGGTTCGAGCCCCACATCTGGCTCTGTGCTGACAGCTCAGAGCCTGGAGCCTGCTTAGGATTCTGTGTCTCCCTCTCTCTCTGCTCGTCTCCCACTCATGTTCTGTCTCTGTCTCTCAAAAATAAATAAACACTAAAAAAATTAAAATAAATAAATAAATAAATAAATAAATAAATAAATTTTCCAAAATTCAAAATTTCCCTGAAAGCTAAAATTTTATTGACTAACGAACAATATAAGTGGTATCCCTTGATGTTACTCACTTTGTTTATCAAAGATCAAGGGCTTTTTTTTTTTAAGTTCAAGGGTATAACCCTGAGGGATACCATGACTTTTAATATAGTTTAGTGCTACTTGATTCATGCTAAGAAACTAGGACTGCTAAGGCTTCAGCACTGTGTACAAATTTAAAACTCACATGAAAAAAGAAAATAACAAAAGTATTATGAAAATGGTTTTGATTTCAAGAACGTTCTGAAAGTAGCTCAGGGTTTCTAGAGGCTTGGGGGCATGCTGTAAAAACACTGCTCAAAGAACTTAAAACATAGCTGCGGATGTTCAATAATCATTATCTGATACTCAATATCACCTAAGGATTCACTAGGATTCATTGCAAACTACAATAACAATACCTACCATTTCCAAATTGCTTTGCAAATAATTGTACATATATTATCTTGTTTAATCCTTTCAATAAGACAATAAGCTATCATTATATTTTAAAAGAGAAAATTACAGCTTTGTTTAATGACTTTTCCAAGTCACAAGACCTGTAAATGGCAGAATCCAGATTTATATCCAGGTTTTATGAAGTCCAGTGTCTCATTATATCATAGCTGTTTAATATAACTCTATTACAGCCTCCTCTAAGTTAAGGAATAGTGAATAAATCCTCTAAGCTAAGGAATAGTGAATAAATATCATCCGCTTAATAGCCAGTCTCTATTTAAGCACTATTTAAACATTACACATATACGTGTTAATTGCATTCCTATTCCCAATCCTTCATGGCATGAGAAGTCCAACTTTACACCTATTTCATCATAATCCCAAACTGCACAATAGTTATATGATGCCCCTCCACATACCTAGTTTTCTTGAACTGCTATAAATGATTGATTGCTGATTTGGTCAGCAATATTGGGAAAAATAATCACTGATCATTTCAGTGGGTCACTGACCAGTTATTCCAATCTTCAAAATGAACATATCAGATCAGTCTTGTGATCTAATCAACTACATACAGATAATTGATAACTGTGGTGACCAAAAAGAACCTGTCTAAATCTTAGGGGGAACAGGAACACAGGGGAATAGCAGTTTAAAAGTACTTCCTGAAACTGATGAGGGGCTCTTGGGTAAGATTTTTCAAGTCAGACCAACAGAAGCCTTGGATCCCAGCCTTGATGCTAACAATTTAGCTCTGTGAGTTAAGAAAATATTCAGCATCACTATGCCTAGGTTCTTTTGTCCATTTAATGGGAAGAAATTATTATGTGATCTCTTGTTTTGTTTATAATCAACATTGTATGATTTTTATATAGAAATAAAAGCATGTCCCTTTTTGGCAGTCATGATTTTCTTCATTTGTAAATTCTCTTTCCCTGCCAGCCTGTCTTCACACTGTATGCTGAAAATCCCTAAAATCTAATTCATTGCTCTAATTTATACATAAAAGGTTTATAGAAGCTATTTATTTATTTATTTAACCAGTCATTTAGACTCCATCAGTATGTTATTTAATAAAATCTACTCCAACTCTTTTGTGTTTTCTTCCACTAAACAAAAATGAAATTGCTTTTATAGCATTTATGTTATGATAAATGTGGGGCGGGGTTTATTAAGATTGATCTCCTCCCCTAACGATTAATTATAATCCATCCTGAAATATTAATACGAAACCCATACGAGCTATGTTGAGGAAGGGAAGGGAGAGAAGAAAGCTGTTATGTTTGTTTGCAATCACTGAAATTACGAAAGCAAAGGTCTTCCAGAGACAGAAATATAATCACAATTATCTGACCCGTAAAAATGGTTTTTATTTCTGCAGCCTAGGGACAGCAAATTGTTGGTATTGGGAGCCCTTTTTATAAAGGCTTTTCCCCAAATCTTCCTTTGCATAGCTCTAACATTTTTTTATCTACTTTAAAGCATTTTTCCCCTTGTATCTAATCCTGAAATCAGAGACCTCCTAGTATCACTGAGGGTGTGTTTTAAGTAAACTGCTCTGGATCCTGTGTTTTGCAGCTTGCAACCCACCTGAACGTGGTCAGGTGACTTGTCCTTTCTAAATCACCATAGAAGAAAATGAATCAGGTGTCTTCTGGCTACTTTGGGCCATGTGGAAAGTATATGCATGCATGGCCAGGTCACTGCTATGCCTCCAACACTTGCTTAATCCACCTCTGGATAAGGAGAAGTGACAGCACAAGAAAGGAGCTGGTACATAGTAGGTAATTGATGTGCGCTGGTTTTCCTGGAGTGCCCATGTGTTCTAGATCTAAATTGCAAAGTGTTTAAAAATGGGAATGGCATTTTCATATATGGGGTAATATGAAAATAGGGTTATGGGAAACATTAAATAAAGGTGGCAAGTAATAGTTTTGTAGCTATTATTTCAATTCTATATATAAAGCAAAATCAACAGCCAGGGGAGACCATTGAATGGCCATCAACAGGCGACTGTTCAAATAAATAAAGGTGTATCATATAATAGAATACTATGTAGCAATTAAAAATAATAATATAAAGCTATAATTTGTTCACATAGGGCAATTTCCAAGATATGTCAAATGACAAAAGCAAGGTGTAGAAGAATATATGTAATATGCTTCCGTGTGTGTAAGGATATGTACATATATACATTTAAATATACAAATGGCAGAAAGACCCCAAGCTGATAAAAACAGCTGGCTCTGGAGGGAGACAGTATTAACTAAGTATGCTTTGATATAGTTTGCTTTCTTTGTTAACATGAGAACACTAGTTTCAACATAAATAATAGTTTTTAATGTAAAGTAGAGATGCCTTATAAATTTGTAAGGCAAGTCATTAACATGCCCTCCATCAAAAAACAAATATTGACGAAGGAGTGGTTTTATCATTAGTTTCTTAGCATCCTGTAAAGCCAAAGAAAGATTATTTTAAAATATTTCAACTCATGAAGGCATTAATTCAAAGGAGACAGAGCCATTAACACAGAACAGACTGAGCCAAAATATGTTGTTGGTACGATTGCCAGATAATACACAATAGTTTTATTTGCTAAATCTGGCCATTTCGATTATTGAAAAGAAAAAAGTGTTCTGAATGCTTATAATACTATGTATATTCAATGCCAAACACTAATACTTTCCAGATAGTCAATTTTCTATTATCATTTAGGTAAAACATATTGACTTTTTAATTGAAATTTTAAATAATATTTTTGAAAACACACACAAAATAAGAAATTATTCTCCCAAGGAAAAGGTATCGCCATCCATCCGATAGGTAATGTGGCTCCAATCTATTCTTTCACATTAATATTCCAATACTTCCTTATAATGCCATTATATTACAAGAAAATGAGCCTATCTACTTTGCAATGAACTTACCTTATTCCTGCCAGAATACTCACCCCAACACTTCCTCTTTTTACCTACTTGTCATGAATCTGAAATGTCCTCATGAGGTCTTCCAACTGCTTCAATGGAGAGGTTCTTTTCATTCCCTAATTTCATTTGCATAGAGCTTTTTTTTTTTTTTTTACAATGTCTTGTATCATTACGTTGTGTAGATACATCAATGTCCTTAATAGATATATAAGCACCATGAAAGTCAGAAGCCATCACTTCATCCACATCTTTCATCTTTGATCACTACACGTGCTCCATCAACCTGGCATAGTATTTTACACAAAGGGTATATCCAACAGAGTCCACTCACTGTGTGAGTGAATGGCAGTAGATAGTCCAGTCCCTCTGAAGATTAAACTCTAACCAATTTGGAATCTCATTAAAAAAAAAAACAAAGAACAAAAAACAAACCTGCCCTCATTTGGCATCATAATCCCTCTTTAAAGTTGAAAATTATTCCTAAAATGATCCTCAGCCATATTCTTTTCAGGCTAAAAAAATAAGGTAAATTCCATGTCCTTTGCTTAAGATTTTTATTTTACTTTCTTATCCCTTAATCGTTCTTGTATTGCTCATACGAACCCCCAGGCGCTTTAATTGTCCTTTAGTTTGGAGAGTGCAGAGCTAAGCATTGTATTCTAATGAATCAGACCAGTGCTGAATGATTTCCTTCTTCGTATTAAGTTTCTTTGGCGTCTTCTCAGTATAATTTTTACAAAATGGGATATTAATTATTCTTCAGACCAATACATAGTATTTTTCCATATTATACTTAAACAATCTATTTCTCTTTTAAGTGATCTTCCCTAATTGATCCTTGCAGACTAATTTATTCTCTTTTTTAGGCCAGGGCATTTGATTGCTATTCTTAAGCTACAAAGCCTTTTTTTCTATTACTTTGAAGCTAGGGTAGAACACCCTGGTCATGTGATTTATCCTAACTTCCAGTCAATGATGTGTAAGACAATGATTCTCAAATCCCAGACTGGTGCTTCACAGTGAAGTTTCCACTGTTCCATGGTGAAATAGAATAATAAATACATTGTAATGAGGTTTTTTTTTTTTTAAGTCACCTTTGATCACTTTTTATGTCTTAAAACATTTATCTCATATATGCAGTAGTAGATGGTAGTAATTATTTTTCTACTGTCACTAAAATGTTGGACACCTTATGCTAGGCCCCTCTTTTGTTTTCTTCTTCTTTTTTATTCTGTAGAATACTAACTTTGAGAACCACTAAAAATAGGCATAGAAGTAGCACTAAAAATAGCCAATATTTAGAAGTTTCTTATATGTAAACAATTGTTCTAAAAACTTTAGATCTATTAACTCACTTAATGCGACAACTCTCCGAGGAACTTGCTACTATTGTTTAAACATTAGAGATTAGGAAATTGAAACAGAGAGAGGTTTAAAAATACATCCAAAGTCACGCAATGAATTATCCTAGGAAAGGGCATCTAGAGGTCGTGCTCCTAACCGCTGCAAGAGAATGAAACCAGGATTATATTTTAAGTCAATTGTTACGCTTGATTCTAAAATTGAGCTACTAAACTTTTAAAATTCTACCACATAGGCATGTAATAATGGTTTTCTGTATTTTTTCATATTTTAAAATCTTTCAAGTGGGATAGTATCCAAAGAGACACTAGATTCCTATCCATATCTTTAATACACATGCTTACCTCATGATGTCGTGTAGAATTCTCTCTTATGGAACTACATGTTTATTTTTAAGATAATTCCTTCAAGAATTTTCTCTTTGTACAAAAACAAAAACCAAACAAAAACACCAGAAATTCAACTAGTCTGAGGAAAACTAGAAATATCTCCTAAGGTTCTAAGATTTGAGCACATAAGCTTTTAAAATAAGAAATTTAAAAGATTACCATGTCATTAGCAAAGATTTTAAAAAGTAGGAGCATATAAATGTTACATCAAAGATGACAAAGCAGATCCATCTCTAATATGAACATTTAAAGTAAATATGCAATTGAAAGAAAAAAAGGTTGAGCAAGCTGAATAGGAAGAATCAGTGCTAGGAAATTTAAAAAGGGAATTTATAGCCAGGGGGGTAAATAACCAAGCTCCTATCTTAAGTGTCAAGGATGAGCCTATTGGATATAAACTCTAACATATAGACATCAGTATTTTGATGGTCATGTAGGGACAAGAGACAAGAAAAACCTTGAGTCTGAGTAAGGCATAGAATTCTAGTAGGCCTGATCCAGACACACAATAGGCTCTAGAAAAAAAAATTCAGTAGCTCAGGGACATAGACAGGATGTTTATCTCTGCCTGGGACTTATGATGCAAAAAGTTCCAAAATAAATTAAGATCCCTAACCTCTTCTACACAAGTATATGGAGGCTGGATCGATATTGCTCAAAACACAGATAACCCAACCTGAGAAATTAAGGTAAACTGATCTATAAATGTGAAACCTCTGTGCCCTTAGCAATAACCACCCAGATCTCATCCCAAGGAATATGGAGCGGGGAAGGACAAGTGAGTCAACTTGACCAGAAAACGAGTTCAAGGAAAAAGAATTGCAAACTACACAGTAAAATAGAGTTATAATATGCAATGTTAGTGTTCTTAGATCTTGAAGTAAATTATCTGAAAGATAATAGTATATAAATATTAATTAAAGAGATAAGAGAGACTTAGAAACCCTAATGAAGATCAGCACACTATGGGAAAGGATAGAATTTCTAAGAAAAAAAAAAAAGCACTGAAATTGTTTTAAAGTGCGTGAAGAACAGAATTAAGTAGGTGCAATATACAGTTAATAGCTAAAAGAAATGAGTGCAAGTTTCTTGGCTGGCTCAGTCAGTATAGCATGTGACTCTTGATTTCAGGCTAGTAAGTTCAACCCCCACATTGTGTGTAGAAAGTATTTAAAATCTTTTTAAATAAATAAATAGATGTGAGTACAGAAAATGGGAGAGGAAATATCCAAGAATTAAAGATTGAAAATTCACAGAATTGAAGAAACAGATATAAGAATCCTACAAATCATGAGTTGTATAAATAAGAATAAATCCACATTCAGATATATTGAGTGTTTAGGGGGATGTAAGACTTACTGGCCTATGTCTCATTTTCTATGGAGAACAGATGATTTTTTTTTTCTATTTCTCACTATCCAAAGCAATATTAATACATTGTGTGTCAGTTCCATGCATCTTTATTGAAAAGTTTATACTATGTCAAAATCTAGAATCTAGTGATAAGTTCCCATGGACAAGAAATTCTTCAAGATGCTTCTAAGTTGTAAATATTTTTTTATTAGTTCTCTTAACTCTTGGTTTTCTTTATACCATGCTCATAAGATGCCAGGTTTAGTTTTGAATTCTTTAAAAAAAAATTTTTTATGTTTATTTATTACTGATAGAGAGAGACAGAGCACAAGTGGGGGAGGAGCAGAGAGAGAGGGAGACAAAAGAATTCGAAGCAGGCTCCAGGCTCTGAGCTGTCAGCACAGAGCCTGACGTGGGGCTCGAACTCACAAACCGTGAGATCATGACCTGAGCCAAAGTCGGACACTTAACTGACTAAGCCACCCAGGTGCCCCTAGTTTTGAAGTCTTAACCCAATCATTGGTAGAGACTGAATCAGTTAAAAATAAATCACTGAAAAGTTCAGCCTTTTTTTGAATCACCTTCTTTTCATGCACTTTGTCGAAGTGCCAAAGTTGAGTTGACATTTTTATAGTTATGTTTCTCTCTGCTGTATTACTGGAGCCACAGGACTGGAACACTGCAAGTAAAGATCTCTCTTGTACTATACTTATGTGACGAAGATAAAAATATTGCCTAAAATTATTCAATCATAATTTATACACATTTTAATATTAGTTTAGAAAATGTTGAAAAACCACCGAAAATTTATGGTCACTAACGTGGCTCATATTCACCAACTTCTTTTAGGTTATTTCAGCACAGATAGAAGCACATCACTCTTCAGGTTATTTATGAAAATTCTAGTTTGCTAAGGTCAAGATAATCTAACAATAGAATATTTTTTGATGCATAAATTTTCCAAAATTCATGAACTATTAAAACTTGTTCTTTCTGTTCTGCCTTTTCTGATGCTAATTCCTAAAAAGTGGAATGGTTATTCCTCTGTCTCTGTATGTCTACTGCCCACGATAAAATAGCTAGCCTGGGAATTGGAAACTTTTCAGAACTTTTAAGTTTTTTCTACAAATTATAAAGTCTTACAACCTCCATAAAGGTAAGTTGGAAGCTTTTATTTTCTTTATACATGGAAATCCATGTACATGGAAGCTTTTATTTTCTTTAAAATGAATCCATAGGTGGCAGGAAGAGTTAGTCGTACTTTTAAAAATATAAGGGAAATTAACAATAGTCATATCTGTTATGGTTATAAAAGTAATGATTTCTCTGTGCATCTTTCTTTAATAAAATATTACGCTTTATTTAACAAAGCTAAGGCTCACAACCAAAGGCAAAACCTCCAGATATAAAAGATCACACAACAAACACTTAACAGACAAAGTCTTGTTCAAAGTTGTTTACCCAAGAGACATGCGGACTCCAGATTCTTACTTGTAAATTACCTCAGATTAGCTTTGACTTCTATGCCAAGATCACCTATTTTTAAGGAGAACAAATTATACATAGTGTGATATTATTTCAGCCACATGATAGATAACTAAAAATATGTCTAAAGGTAGATATTTCCTGAAAACTTTCACCTCAAATTCAGTTATCATGTACAAAGCTAAAAGAAAAAAAAATCCCCAAATAATTGCCCATGCAGCCTCCTGGGCTGTGAATGTTTTGAAGCTAAGAGAATAACATATAAAGCCTTTTGTAATATATAAATATAAATAAATTATATAAATATATAATGTATAACATATAAAACCTGCCACATTTTTATAACTCAAACACACAGAGTGAATCTCTGCTCAGAGAATCACCAATCCAGAGTACATAAAACCCAGATGCACTTACCACACTAACCTGACCCCTGACTCCAGATATATTCTTGTAAATTACAAAATAAATAAATAAACTGAAAAGTTCTATCGCTAAAGCCCTGCAGAGTCATGTCAGAAGGTCTCAGAAAAGATTAAAGAAAGTGGTAGGTCATGTGGTATATGTTTAATCTCACTTACAGATTTTATACTTTTTGTGGGAAATCCTCAGAAGCAAAAATTAGGGGGAAAAAAGTTTACAAAATGTCATCATGTGGTATGCCTGGGGTAGCTCGGTGGTTAAGCAACTGATTCTTGATTTCGGCTCCTATCAGGATCTCACAGTTTGTGAGATCGAGCCCAGCATGAGGCTCTATGCTGACAGCACGGAACCTGCTTGGGATTCTCTCCCTCTCCCTCTCTCTGCACCCCCAACTCTCAAAATAAATTTAAAAACTTAAAAAATAAATAAAATAAACTAAAAATGAAGAATGTCATCATGGGCCCATGCATTTCTAGCATAATTATGGTTTCTATTTATATGAAAATCTAGACTTATTTGACCCAAGTTACTATGTTTAGTAGAGATTTCTTAAAAATTTAGAGGGAGAAATCTGTGAGAAAATTCATATACTTTCTATTTCACAGTATGGCATATTTTACTTTAACTGTCTTTTGGCTCATTATTTTGCCTTCTGAAACATAGGATAAATTATGCATTCATTCCACCTTATATGTGATTAGTTTACCAAATACGTGTATGTAAATAGCCAGTTCATCATACTGGCTGTGGATTACCATTTATCTATTTCATAAAAACTAAGCTCCTATACTGTACAAAATCCTAATTGGGCTGTCAGACAGAGGTTTCAGTGACCAGTAATTTTAATAAAAAGATACCATTTGGGAACAGCGAGCAACTTTATCCCAAGAATAGCACTTGGTCTCCTGCTTCTAAGTCCATCAACATTACCCTGGAGATCATCATTTTTTTCTTAATCTTCACCTTATCATTTGTTTGGTCTTTCCACTAAATGTGAGCTCAGACTGGTGGAGGCATAAACTGCCATGTTTAGTAGTTAGTGCAGATCTTAGTTGTGGGCTAGATGTGTGGGTTGCTGGTTAGAATCAAGGGAGGACACAGGTAGAATATGAGTAATTTAGATTAAAGGATGTACATAGTACTAGTATTTGGTATGTAAATATTTGCTTTGTATAATGTACTATTCTCAGTGTTCTACATATATCAAGTAATTTAATATCTAATTAGGAAGCAAGTCTTACCCCCATTTGCAGATGAGGAAATTGAAAGGGAAATTAAGTTACTGGAGCAAGAACACACAGCTAATAAGTAGTGGATCTTGGATTTGAACTTAGGCAGGCTGCCTTGAGAGTCCATGTTCTTGACTACGTGAGACGGCCTCTCAAAACCAGATACTCGTGAAGGTTTTCAACACGAAGGTTTTCAGAGAGAGTTCACGGCCCATTTGTTTCAAAAAAATAAACAAAACAAATGAACAAACCAAAAAGCAGAAACAGACCCATAAAGACAGAAAACAAACTGATGGTTGCTGGGGGGTGGGGGTTCATGGGGATTGGGGAAAATGGGTGAAGGGGATTGGGAGATATAGGCTTCCAGTTATGGAATGAATAAATCACAGGAATCAAAGGCATAGCACAGGGAATATATTCAATGGTATTGTAATAGTATTGTATGGTGACCAACAGTAGCTACACTTGTAGTTAGCATAGTATAATGTGTACAGTTGTCAAATCACTGTGTTGTACACTGAAACTAAATAACACTGTATATCAACCATACTTCAATAAAAAAAATATTACAGCAAATTCAACCTTTGACATCTCCCCCTTAAATCCTCGAATCCTAGGCACCATTTTAACCAGAAGCACGAATCCATAATAAGGAACCAGAAAACTGCTTCTTGTTTCAAATTGAAGCTATGTAACTAGAAGCCAAAGAGAATTTTTTTTTTAATTTTTTTTAACGTTTATTTATTTTTGAGACAGAGAGAGACAGAGCATGAATGGGGGGAGGGTCAGAGAGAGAGGGAGACACAGGATCGGAAGCAGGCTCCAGGCTCCGAGCTGTCAGCGCAGAGCCCGACGTGGGGCTCGAACTCGTGAACCACGAGATCATGACCTGAGCTGAAGTCGGACACTCAACCGACTGAGCCACCCAGGTGCCCCGAGAATTTTTTAAGAAATAATAATTATTGTTTCCAGGAATTAACATAAAACAAAGTTCATATCACCTTTATTTCTGATTTTAAAATCTCTACACTGCTAAGTCAATATGGCACTTTATGTAACATTGTCAACTAAACAGAAGGAAAGTATAACCCCTGCCTTAAACCAGGCTGAGTGCAGTGGTCCAGGCAAAAGTGCTAAGCACACCTCTGTGAGAGTAGAGTATGGCTATCTGGGGAGGTCATGTTGTGTCTCATAAGCACAGCTATGACTCAGCTCTAAAATGATGATGCTATCTGGAAATCTAGGCCCAGTGTTGACTTTTTATTTTTAACAGAAAGCTGGAAATCCACATTAATATGTGAAATGTGATAATTTTAAAAGTTTGGTTCAAGTTTTGAAAACATCAAGAATGATAAACATAGGGTACATATTAAACTAAAAAGGATCGCTGGTCTTTCATGTTTCCACCTCTGCTGTATTTTTTATGGATTCATTGACTAATAAGTCTTGTTCCTTATTTGGACTTGGAAAAACATTACAAGAAATTACTGTTACAGAAGCATAGAAACATACAGCACATGCCTTCAAATAGACAAAACCCATTTTTTTTTATTGTGGCTATAACAATTTGTGGCAAATGTAGGGGTTTCAAACAACACATATTCATCACCTTACAGTGTTAGAGGTCAAAAGTCCAAAATCTGTTTCAGTGAGCCAAAATCAAGGTGTCGGGAGGGTTGCATTCCTCCTAGAAGCTTTATGCCAGAAGCCATTTCTTTGTCCTTTCCAGCTTTTAGAGACCACTTGCATTTACAGGCTTGTGAATCCATCTTCTTCTTCCATCTTCAAATCCATCTTCCATCTTCAAATCCATCAATGTAGCATCTTCAGATCTCTCTCTGACTTTAACCTTCTGTGTCCCTCTTCTGTTGTATAAGGATCCTTATGGTTAACATTGGATCCTCTTGGATAATGCAGTCATCTCTTATCTCAAGACACTTACCTTAGTCACACCTGCAGTCTCTTTTGCCAGGTAAGGAAACATATTCACCGGTTCTGATGATTACAACATGGACATCCTTGGAGAGCCATTATTCTACCTACCATATTTATCATGCATTAATTTTCTGAGGGAGAAACACACTAGAGCATAATCATGTTACAGGAAAGATGATAGCTTTAATAGAGGAGAAAGAAAAAGAAAAAGAAAGAAAAATGTGCCTTAACTAAAGAGCACTGAAGATATCCCCTAGTGCCCTCCTATATCTCCTGAAGCTATAGCCTTCCAAAGAAATAAGAAAATAATACATCAAACTCAGGCTTTAAAGTCTTTATTATCTACTATAGACCGAATGTTTGTATGCCTCTCAAAATCCATGTGTTAAAATCCATTCTTCAGTGTGATGGTGTTTGGAGACAGTGCCTTTCGGAGGTGATTAAGTCATGGTAGTGGAGCCTTAATGAATGGAATTCGTGCCTTATAAAAAAAGTCCCCAGAGAGCTCCCTTGCCTCTTCTGCCATGCAAGGACACAGAGAAGTAGTCATTGATGAACCAAGAAGCATTCTCTCACCAGACACAGAATCTGCTGGCATCTTGATCTTGAATTTCCCAACCTCCCGAATTGTGAGAAATAAATGTTTGTTGTTTATAGGCCACCTCATCTATGATATTTTGTTATAGCCCCCCAAATTAACTCAGAGACAATCTAATAGAGAGAAAGGATACACTGGCTATCTCTAGAGTTGGAACAATCAATAGAGATTAGCCAGAAATAGCCTTTTATGTTTACTGATCCTACCTAGTCAAGGATGACACTCAACTTGGAGACTGCAGTGGATGCTGTGGGGCATGAACTGGATCTCTCCCCTGGGGACCAAAGCACTCATCTTCCCAGGTGCTGGCAATGTTGCTGGTCTGTGACATAATACTTAGTCCCCCCTTAGAAATGGTTCTTGGCCAAGGGTAACTACTTTAGTTATTTCATCTGGAGAAGGGGGAAGGCCTGTGGAGGGGGAAGAATCCATAACTAATGACTGGATGATGTAGTAGACAAAGTAATGGCTACCTCTCCCTGTTTGAAACATCTCTGAAGGGCCATCTCCACCCCAGAGCTGATATGGACTTTCTTGTAACTGCGTTACAATTCAACTTCCCCCTCTGACCATTCCTGCTTTCTTAACTCCTTCACAAGACTTGTTCCTCAAGTCATTTGTCCATAAACATGCATGCATTTTCCAGAGTCTGTTTCTCAAGGAATCTGAACTATGACAGAGTTGTTCCTTGATAGAAGAATATACAAATAAATAATTAAGATATTCAGTTTTCTTATTTGTTCACACACACATTCCTTAAAAGATTTGAAGCAGTTGGGAGACATTGGAAAACAACAAAATTAAAGGCATTGATTTTGAGGTTTGGAAACTGCTAGAGAGGACCAGTTCAAAATCCTTCAATCGCTGACCTTACCTTTGTACTGACACACATATGTATACTCTCTCTCTCTCTCTCTCTCTCTCTCTCTTACACACACACACACACACACACACACACACACACACACCTGTATAGCAGTGAGAAATCACAGCAGTAAAAAAATCTGAAAGAATAAATTAGGTCAAAGATATTCAAAGACGTTATTTTCTTTCTGACTCGGGCTTCAGTTTGGGTTGCAACTAAAGTCTCATAAGACACTATTCATAGCTTATAAGGCATAATACTATAAGTTTACAGTATAATATAGGTATGTTGCAATATAAAGATATGGGGAGGGGGATACAAGGGGCTCACAAAAGAGACTAACATTTCCTAGGAGACTTAGGAGAAGAAGAATGGAGTAGGATGAGTAGGAATTTGCCAGATGAGTGGGAGGGTAGGCATTTCAGCCTAAAAATGGTTCAGAAGGGCAGTTTGGGAACAAGAGGGAAAGAGAAGAGAAGATTGGAAATAAATTTTGGAGTAAATGCATGAAAGGTTTGATATATCTTGCTAAGAAACTTGCGTTTTATTTTGCAGACAACAAAGTGGCCCATAATAGCTTAAATGAGTTAAGGGTATTCAGTGATTCCTGAGTCTAGGAGAAAAAGCCAAAAGATGAGCAATATGTAGATAAACGCTGCAGACGTTACATTGCAAAGACTTCTCATAATAAAGAAAAGAGAGATATTTATTTATTACTTTCCATAATAAAAGAAAGGGAGAAAGAGTCAGTCAACCCCTAGATCATGTAGTTATTACATAAAAATTGTAGAATACCTAGATATGTAGATAGTATCAATCCATCATGCGTACCATGTGTAAAATATAGATCAGATGCATAATATCAATGCCTGATATATATATATATATATATATATGTAAACTATATATATATATATGTAAACTATATATATATGTAAACTATATATATATATGTAAACTATATATATATATGTAAACTATATATATATATGTAAACTATATATATATATGTAAACTATATATATATATATGTAAACTATATATATATGTAAACTATATATATATATGTAAACATATATATATATGTAAACTATATATATATATGTAAACATATATATATATGTAAACTATATATATATATGTAAACTATATATATATATGTGTAAACTATATATATATATGTAAACTATATATATATATATGTAAACTATATATATATATGTAAACTATATATATATATGTAAACTATATATATATATGTAAACTATATATATATATGTAAACTATATATATATATGTAAACTATATATATATATATGTAAACTATATATATATATATATGTAAACTATATATATATATGTAAACTATATATATATATATGTAAACTATATATATATATGTAAACTATATATATATATGTAAACTATATATATATATGTAAACTATATATATATATGTAAACTATATATATATATGTAAACTATATATATATGTAAACTATATATATATGTAAACTATATATATATATATATGTAAACTATATATATATATGTAAACTATATATATATATGTAAACTATATATATATATGTAAACTATATATATATATGTAAACTATGAAGATATATATATATATCTTCATACTTTACAACCTGAGTTCATAATTACAATCTCATTTATTTGTTAGAGTTTATGTAAAAGAAGGCACTCTCTCCAGGTACACTTGCAAGTCAGAGAATGCACGTGGAGTCACCTAATAGCTAAACGAAAGAGGTGGATTCTCAGTTCAGCTCCTAGGCCCAAATTCCAGTTTCTTTCTATCAAAGCAACCATACATACACAAAGAAAATACATTAAGGAAAATGTGAATTCAAATTTAATTATATAAACAAATGCCAAACACTCATTGCACCAAAATGTGAGTAAAGGAAGGACCAAAAAGAGACACACGTACTTTAATAAACGGAGCAAATAATTCAGAGTTCTGTACATTGGTCATTAGAACGTCCTCTCTTTGTGGAAATAAAATTGATTCTTCTATCTCTTTACTTCTCCCCATGCCCACTTTCTTACACCAAGTCTCTTTAGTCCAAATTGATGAAATGTTATTCTAGTAAGCCCTGCTTCACAAATAGAACTTGAAACTTCTAAACACACACAAGGAGAAAAAGAGAACTCAAATTAACTTGACCAACCCTTTCATTTTTGTAATAAGAAAAACAAAATCCAGGCTAATGGCTTGACAAATGCGGTCCCCTAATAGATGGCACAACTGAGTCTAAACCCTCAGCCTGCTAACCTTCCACCCATGGAGGTTTCCATAGCCTGCAGCCAAAAATCATAGGACATATTCTGCCAAGACGGAAATTGAAAGAAGGAGGGATTCACAGCAGTGCCCATCTGGGACTGGGGAAGGAGAGGGAAACAGTCTGCTGCCGTGCTTCCCAGACTTTTAGATTTCATGGAGCAATGAAATTTCAAATAAATATATAAGTTCCATCACCGGGTTGCCAACATTTTAATTTTGCCAAGAAGAGACATTTAAAAACAAACAAAGGCAAAACAAGTATAAACTACTTTCACCACCATTTCACACACGAACAGACACTGCCACACCAAAGTTTAAGATACTTTTTTTTTTAATGAAATAAAGTCAACTGTAGGAAAACTTCACCTTATTGTGGTTTTTCTCCATTTAGTTGAGGACGAATGCATACCTCATGGGTTAGCCCCAGGGTGATGGCCAATACTGGAGAACTACCAAAATGTGGAAATAAGCCCTTCAACCTGAGAGTCATGGGGTGCCTGGATGGTTCAGTCAGTTAAATGTCCGACTTCAGCTGAGGTCATGATCTTACGGTTTGTGAGTTCGAGCCCCACGTCAGGCTCTGTGCTGACAGCTCAGAGCCCAGAGCCTGTTTTGGATTCTTTCTTTTCCTCTCTCTCTGCCTCTGCCCTGCTCACACTCTGTCTGTCTGTCTCTCTCAAAAATGAATAAACACTTAAGAAAATAAAAAAAAAAATAACCTGAAGGCCAAAATTGGTCTTAATCTATCACTCAAAGACTGTGTGGTATGGCCCAAGTCATTCCACAGCTCTGGATCTCACACTTCTCCTTCAGAAAATGAGACCTGAGGAGCTCTGCAAATGCTAGTATTCTAAGAACAATTGGAACTTGAATCTGACCAACTCTACAAATGCGCCTGGAAACCTCAGTCTTTCAGAAAGTCTCTTTCTCAGGTCTCGTCCACTGAAGTATCAGGAGAAAATGCCAGCATGTGAGGACTGTTAGCCTAAAGCTGCTCTACCTGGCATTGGACATTTCACATATATCTGTTAGGAGGTTTTAAATTGCCTTTCATGAGAAAAAAAAAATGTTCCAGGACTATTTAGTTCTAAATTATTAAGCATCCCATTTTTATAGTAACTGTCATTCCTGATGTCACTGTTGCTACTATCTTTGTAGAGAAAAAGAAACAGAAGGAAGGGGAAAGAAGTGTGGGGAGCAGACATAGGTGTAGTGCAAGGAGGGGGAAAGATGAGTCTGACCACATGACCAGATGAACCTTATTTAAAAAATTTTTTTAACATTTATTTATTTTTTGAGAGACAGAGTGTCAGCGGGGGAGAGCCGGAGAGGGAGACACAGAATCCAAAGCAGGCTCTGGGCTCTGAGCTGTCAGCACAGAGCCCAATGTGGCGCTTGAACTTGTGAACTGGGAGATCATGACCTGAGCCAAAGTCAGACACTTAACGGACTGAGTCACCCAGGTGCCCCCACACGAACCTTATTTAAAAGCAAGCCTCACCAGGCACTGGTCTTCATGAAGGGTCACCAACCTCAAACAGAGTCACTGCTGGTACATTCGACCCTTTGTGTGTCCCTAAGTAAGAAAAAGTGAGCAGAAGCAGAGCAGAAGTTATCAACAGAACAATGCTATTCCATCCTTATAGTCCTGGAGTTACTGGGGAGACTGAAAATCTGCACATTCAGTGTAACCTTTAATGAAGTCTTGAAGAGTTGAGTTAGATTCTTTGGATCAGACACAGTTTAAAAGTTGAGCGAAGAAACCACAGGAAACCTAGAAACAACAAGGTAGAAACAGATTTAACTAAGAATTTCCTTCCCTCGGTCTGTTTTAGTCACACCCATAATATAATTATAACCTAGCATTTGCATTTAATTACACAGTGTTGAGAAACACTGGATTTTACAGTGAAGCTAAACCAAAGACAGAGCTTTATTGCCAGTAGTTTTTGTACTTCTGTCATGAGGAACGAATTCCAGAGCAGGCAAACACAAATCTTGGCTAAATAAGACAGAATGAAGATGTTTACAGTCATGCCGAACATAGACATATTTGCACAAAAAAATGGTACAAATAACCAAATGTTACAAATTTGCTTAGGCAAATAGTAAGCTCTCAACAAAGGTTAGGTGTTATTATCATCATCATATTTGCAAAAAAATGATTCAATATTTTTTTTGGCTTCCATGCTTATAAAATAAAATCTACAGAAGGGTTAGCATAAGGTCTTCAGGCTACTTTTTTACAGAAAAGCCACAGCATTCAGTGGAGCCATATACACCTCCTTTGGTGTTATTTCCCTTCCTTTTTTTCTGTCCTAAACTCCAGAGGTGTTAAAAAGAGGGTAAGGTCCCTCCTTGGGGTGGATTTTGTGGTACCAACCACAGGAATTTCGCATGACTTTGGTACATAAGTAATTGCTATCATGAAAATTCCTGATTTTTCAAAAATAAATGATGCATAAAAGGCACATAAAAGTTCAGTTAATAAGTCCCAACGCGTTCAAGAACATATCTTAGCTCAGCCAATGGAACTAGTTTTTTATTCAGTGGAGACCTCTTAAATGCATTGCCTCAGTGCACAGTAAATCTATTCTTTTAGCAGGTTTATTCCTTTATCTGGTAGTCAATTAAGTGGCCTTTCATGAAATGTAGCAATGACATACATTTGTGGAGGGAGGTATATTCTTATAACTTGTCTGATTATCTTTGGGTTTTAGCATGTATTATTTATGAGTATTATTTCTTGCGCAGGTTTATGCCTTCAAGTAATCATGAACACATTTTAAGTATAAATATGAGTCTATAGCAACTGGAAACCACCATGGTTTTAACAAGGTTCATTATTGCACAGATATCTCATTCAATTTTGAAGGAATTGTATTTTGAGAATAAAATTTATTTTGTCATTTTCCCTCCTCACTTTCCAAATTGTAATACCGATGCTACAAAGAAAAGCAATCATCGGTGTTGCATGCATTCGACTAAGTATTTCTAGCTGTAGAAATGCCATCAGCTTGTTTCGTACATCTAAGATGAACTGAGTAAAGCTTTATAAATGCAACACCATCAATGATAATTCCTCAACCTGAGAGGAACCTCACAGAATAAATGTTGGAAAATGTATTGATATACTTGTGGGAGACAGAATGTAATCAAATGGTTAATATTCTGGATATTCGAGTTTGGTTGTTGCTTGTTTTTGTTACACTTTCAATCTGGTGACTCACTTTTCCCCTGTTCCAAAAATAAAGAAAAATAAAAGTAAGCTGTTATTGTATCTTCAGAGATCAAATCTTTACTTAACTGTTGCACACAAACAAAGCAATTGAAATATTAGATGGACTCAAAATTGTCATTACTCTCCTCTCCTCTGATCATTAGGCTGCCATTGTAAGCAACCGCCCTTTGTTTAACTAAAAAGTTCTTAAGTCACCATTATTTAGGAAATGATCAAGGTAGCAATGTGGCTGCAAAATATTATAACCCAACACTGCTATCATTTTTATATGTAGACACCAAGCCCAATCTACAGATGAATTAGCTGTTCTTAAATTAAGGAATATTATGACTCAGTAATGCTATGACATTCTTTTTTATGGCTATAGCTTGGGTTATAATGTGACAAGAAAAAAAATGTAATGTTTCCAAAATGACAGTTTTTTAGATTTGTGTGGCCTGAGGTAGTTCAGCTGAACAATAAACCATAATTTGATTGATGGAAAATTGAAGTGGTTCATCTAATCTGCCAGTCTAGCCCAGCGCAGCTTTGGTTTTGCATGTATGATGATGTATCACAGTTTTAGAGATAATGTTGTTTGTATTAGACAGGAGATTTTTTTCCTCCCACATAAAAAAGAAGAACTTTATTACATAGGAATGATCAAAATATGTCATGGATTAGCATGGAATCAAATTTGTTGGGGTATAAATTTGTAAGCCCAACTGTAGAAAACTAAATGATATAAATAAAGCTCGAGAGCACAGATATTTGTCGGGAGTAAATTGGCCATGTACTCGCTGTAGAATTATTGGGTCTGAGGTAGAGTGACATCTGCACTTTAGAAAAGCAGACTAGAATTATTTCACATGTTATTTTCAACAAATCCTGTCTTGATCAAAAGAAATCTTATAAACACCAATTATATTAAGACTCCTAACCCCTAGAGAGAAAAGTGTATTTGAAAAAATAATAAAAGAATAATAAACAAAGCTAAATACCTTAACCATATGCAAATTCAAATAACACATTGGTAATCAAAGAACATGAGGCTATTTATAATCAACTACTGAATATTGATGATTTCTCAGATTTAACCATGGCAAATTGAAATTAAGATCCCTGAGTTAATTTCAGAGTATAATTTTAAACAGAATGGTTTTAGTTCATCTGCTGTTATTAGCAGTCAAAACAACTTTTGAATATTATGTATATAATTCAAAAATAATAACAAAAAGTGTCCAACTATTTTTTGTCTTTAAGTTAATACAGAAAATTAAACATTATAAATATGTTTCAAAGTTACTAAAATTTTACTAAAAACATCCAGCAATGCTAGGCAATGAATTTCATAATATTCCAGTTACATCTGTATCTCTCATATGTTACATCTGTAAGCAGAGAAGTATTATAAAGGGAAAAATTATAGGATTGGAATAATAAATTTCATACATCATTTTCTTCTCTATTCAGAAATTAATAATGATAACCGGAAGGGAAATCTTCAAAAAAATTGGAGGACTTGAAGGACGCCTGGGTGGTTCAGTCGGTTAAGCATCTGACTCTTGATTTCTGCTCAGATTATACTCTGAAGGTTCATTATCTACTTGCCTTGTCTCTCCCAAGATGGTGGAAATAACGTAAGCTTTGGCTTGCACAGACCTGGTGTGGAATACTAGCTCCATTCCTTACCAGTTATCTAACCTCTCTTAGGCTCAGTTTCTTCATATGTAAAATAAATTAAGAGTAAATTTTTTTTTTAACATTTCAATGTTTTATTTATTTTTGAGACAGAGAGAGACAGAGCATGAATGAGGGAGGGGCAGAGAGAGAGAGAGAGAGAGAGAGAGAGAGAGACAGATAGACAGAATCTGAAGCAGGCTCCAGGCTCTGAGCTGTCAGCACAGAGCCCGACGCAGGGCTCGAACTCACAAACTGTGAGATCATGACCTGAGTCGAAGTTAGACACTTAACCAGCTGGGCCATCCAGGTGCCCCAATAGTAAACTTATGTAAAAGATTCAGAGAGGAGAGACTGATCAACATTAACCTTGAAGAGGACCAAGATCCTAGGAAAGGTTTCAACAAGAAGACATGGTTTAAGCAGTCCTAGAGGACAATCAGGCTGTGTATGTACAGCCAGACAGAAACACCAGAAGAAAGGTGTTTCAGACAGAGGACGTATAGCAAAAACTGACAGAGACAGAGAATAGTACGCAGGAAGTGACTGCCAGTCTTTTGGTATTGCAGTAACAGATGGAAGAGAGATAGATAATTGAAAGAATATAATGTTCCATATCAAGACATTAAACAAGTTTCCTGAAATAAATTCAGACATCAATTTTCCATTATTGTAGTTTCTAAGTAAATTTGCTTGTATTGTTCTGGAAAGCTTTGTTTTGATTTCCCCCCTCCTGGAAATCATAACATAACTGAATCATAGAAAATTAGAGATAGAAGAGACATCACACTGTTGCCAAGACCACCATCAGCAGCTGACAGAAACAAGATCTAGAGGTTTAGGATTTGCCACAATGTTTGACGCTTCCATAACCATTTGCTCTATGAAGGTGTTGGTTTTTGGGTTTGTTTCTCTATCGTTTTGTTTTTGTTTTTGTTTTTGTTTGCTCCTATAATGACCCAGCTAGGTTACCTTTTCTTAGACTTCAAAATAATCTAACAGTCTCCTTTAGAAAATTAAATATTTACAGTGATTAATCAGTTTTTCTTTTATAATGAGCAAATTATCCTAGAATTCATGAGAATTTAGCAAATTTGTTTTGCACAAATTTACACTCTGCATCAATTCTGTGAAATGTATTACAGTTACTTATGATATTTTATACTGATTTATATTTTCTTTGCATTGCTCTAACAATTCATCCTACCAAGGCCACGTTTACTTTCGTTCTACCACTTAGGTTTGGAGCACCTTCCAAGGATGCCCAACTTTTTTAGGTGTAAAATTTTGAAATAATATTTTCATGGTATAAGAATAATATCACATGCATATAATTGAGACAACATTGCAATGTTTCTACATTTTAAGATCCACGTGTTTTAATTTATATGATGATTATTGATTTTATGGTCTAAGATTTTCATAGATTTCCATAGGTTAAGTCAAGGAGTGGAAAGCCACAGTCTGCTGGCCAAATCCAGACCATTGCCTCTTTTGTAAATAAAGTTTCATGGAGACACAGCCATGTCCTCTTTTGTTTAATATCTTAATCTTCTTTCTCACTACAATGGCAGAGTTGAGTAGTTGTGATAAATACCACAAAGGTGAAAATATCCATAAACTGGCCTTTTACAGTAAAAGTGTGCCAAGCTCTGGTGTAAGAAATTAATACTGATCATTATATCTTAATGGATACAAATATTACCTTTGGATAATTTTTGTAGACATTAATTTCAACCTCAGTAAAGTGTTTCACCACTAAAACACTAAGTAATCAGTAAAAACACTACCTTTTATGGAGTCAGAGTTGCTGTGACTGAAAATTGAAAGCATCTTACATAATGAATTAAAATAGGGCCACCCAGGTGGCTCAGTCAATTAAGCCTCCGAGTTTGGCTGAGGTCATGATCTCCTGGTTTGTCAGTTCAAGCCCTATGTCAGGCTCTGTGCTGACAGCTGAGAGCCTGGAGCCTGCTTTGGATTCTGTGTCTACCTCTCTCTGTGCCCCTCCCCTACTTGTGTTCTCTCTCTCTCTCTCTCTCTCTCTCTCAAAAATAAACAGTAACAAATTTTTTTTAAGAAGTAAATAAATGCTTGGGGTAGGGGTGTCTGAGTGGCTCAGTCAGTTAATCATTGGACTCTTGGTTTCTGCTCAGGTCATGGTCTCGAGGTTTCCTGGCTTTGAGATTCTCTGTCTCCCTTTCTCTCTGTCCTTCCCCCACTCACACTGTCACTGTCTCTCTCAAATTAAATAAATAAACTTTAAAAATAAATTAATGGGGCACCTGGGTGACTCAGTCACTTAAGCATTTGACTCTTGATTTCGGCTCAGGTCATGATTTCAATATTTCGTGACTTCAAGCCCGAGTCAGGCTATGTGCTGACAGGTGGAGCTTCCTTGGGATTCTCTCTCCCTCTCTTTCTGCCCCTCCACCATTCAAGCTGTCTCTATCTCTCTCAAAAATAAATAAATAGGGGTGCTTGGGTGGCTCAGTCGGTTAAGCGTCCGACTTCGGCTCAGGTCATGATCTCGCGGTCCGTGAGTTCCAGCCCCGCGTCGGGCTCTGTGCTGACAGCTCAGAGCCTGGAGCCTGCTTCGGATTCTGTGTCTCCCTCTCTCTCTGACCCTCCCCCGTTCATGCTCTGTCTCTCTCTGTCCCAAAAATAAATAAAAAAAAAAAAACGTTGAAAAAAAAAATAAATAAACATTAAAAAAAAATTAAAAAAAAAAATAATAAATAAATAAATCTGAAAATTTAAATAAACAAATAAATAAAAAATGTATGTATGTTTGGGCAAACCAATAGTTAAAACAAAATTTTTTTTATTTTTATAATTTTTTTAATGTTCATTTTTGAGTGAGAGATAGAATACGAGTGGAGGAGGGGAAGAGAAAGAGAGGGAGACACAGAATCTGAAGCAGGCTTCAGGCTCCGAGCTGTCAGCACAGAGCATGATGTGGGGCTCGAAGCCATGGACCAAGAGATCATGACCTGAGCCTAAGTCAGAGGCTTAATCAACTGAGCCACCCAGGCACCCCAAAACAAAAATTTTTAGTAGCCGAATACCACTTACAAAAAAACAGCTCATAAAGAAACTCAGTGTGTGTATATATATATATATATAGAGAGAGAGAGAGAGAGAGAGAGAAAGGAGAGAGGAAAGAGAGACAGAGACAGAGCTGCTCTAGTGGACACATGTGGTGGCAGTTCTAAGACTTACCTGCCCACCCTCCTCCCATCCCCAGGGACAAGTTTTGACATACGGCAATGGAATGCAGGGCTCTAGGTACCGTGACATGATACTCACCACTACAGGAATTTACTGTCAATTTGTCCTAAGAATTCTTGTCACTACACAACCAGAAATAGTTTATTAATTTGACTGTCATTCTCTACAATGCCTCTACTCTTACTGCCTCCACTTGGCCACTCTCTCCCTACCTGTAGATCTCCAGTCTGCTTTAATATACATAATTTACAAATAAAAGATATGCTCAGCCTCCCTTTTTTTTTAACATTTCTAACTACTTCTGTTCGAATTCAGCCAAGAGTCAGCCAAAGCCTTCACCTCTGTGCTATGTCTCTCAGCCATTCCAAAAGTAAACAGCATAAAAATCTGTCACTTACAACTAGGAACATCCATAGCACCAATAATTCATTGACCAAGAGTTAAACACTAACATTTCAAATTAAGTTTAAAATTATTCTAAGATTGTTACCTGTGCCAAATCTATTCTTGTAGTTAACAAATCTGTATCATTTCATTCTACTAACCATATTTTTAAAATAAAACCCTATTGTAATTTTCCAGAACACTTTCCAGGCTGGCAGGATGGCCTTTAAAAAAAATGGTTTCCCTTGATTTCCTCCAGTGACTATACCCTGAGGACACATAACTGGGCGTTGAGGATAGATGAAGTTCCTGGTGCAGGAGAGGTGGGAGGTGTAAGGCATATCTTCTTGGAACATTAAATTTATTTAAAAAGTATTTTAGAAAAACAACATTAAACAAAGTAGCACCCTTTTATGTGTATAACAACGCGGGGAGCAGAATTAGAAATTCATATTACTTTTTAAAAATACACAAGATAATGACAGGCTTCATGGATTACGCCTTTAAACCTCTCACTTTCTCACCAACCCCTCCCCCTCCCCCTAGGAAGAATTTCCGCTTTGCCTCAGGATGCACTTCAATGTAAAAGTTTGCAAAGAACATCTGTATTAAAGACATTTTAGGTCTGGTGATCCTGGTCAAGTTACCTCGCCTTTTTACCCTTCAGCTGCCTCATTTCATAAATGAGAATATGGTATGACTCACAAAATAAGTAAATCACTAAACCATTATTGAAAAGCATGTAGAAAGAAAGCACAACTTACCATCTTGACAGCCCCCTCGTGTTCTACAAAGAAATAGAAATTAGAAGGAAGATACAGAGAAAGCCCTTTGGAACCCAATAAGCTGAGAATATCAAAAGAAACTGAATGCAAGGAGAAAAAAGATCATAAATAACATATTGCCAATTTCTCTATCAGGCTTACATGATGTACTCCTATCTTTCCATGAGAAGCCACTGCTAACTATATATACATGTGAAGATCTAAGTTCTAAAAAAACGTGTTCGTTGACATCACATAAAAATAACTTATTCATACTTTTGTATACTTTAAAATGCATGTAGAGTCTCCCTATCAGTACAAGGAATTCAGCGAACTTTGTTAGTTTGATCTCGGTACAGATATTTAGATAAAGAATCACACCAGTGGTTTTAATCTTTTAAGTAGAGACTGCCTTAACATCTGGAAGTTTTACAGGGCAGGTATTGGAAGTTGCTGAGTTAAAGAAGGCCTCTAACTATTCGGCACAAAATCAGACTGACACAATAACATTTGGATAAGCCATTTTTTTGTTAATTTTAGAAAACGTATGCTCCCAAGCAATTTAGGGTTTCTGTGTTTGTTGATATTACCTTTTAATGTGACAACCATGACACCATTTTCCAAAACAGATGGATTAATGTCATTTTTTTTTTAAATTACTTCACCTAGACAGGTGTTTCCTGTGTATGTTTGACATGAAATTAAACATAGCTCCAGATGTTCTGTTTGTAGCAAAGCCAGTTAATTTTATTAGAGCATTTAATCACAGATCAACAGTGTAATAGAAGGGCAGCGAATGTGAAGCAGAGACTTAACAGAACTTCCTAATGAATTGTGAATTAGTTTATATAGGGAAATCTAGAGAAATACAATGCTGCTTATGTGAATCCTGTAAATGTACTGGTTTGGGCTTATTTTTCATGTGCTCTAACACTGTTACACGCAGAAGTTTCACTAGAATTGTAAAGTTTGTGGGGGTGCGCGCATGCGCACGTGCGTGTGTAGATGCGATCATTCTGCAGCTACTTGGTGTGAGTACAATCGGTTGCAGTCCAACGTTTGTGGTGTTTTGTAAACACTGCTCCTTAGACCAGAGTGGACTCAGTGTTCTCCCGTGTGGCTGGAAGTGCAGCGGGGAGTTGCTGATATTCACAAGGACTGCCCTGCCTTCCACTCCTGTCCTCAAGAGACAGAGGCGCGGAGCTCAGCTCTGCCAGGCTTAAACATCATTATGTGCCTAGTTATTTTTCCTCTAAGATTAGCTATAGATTTCCCATTAATTACAGCATCAGGTTGATTCATCATTAATAAAATAAATCTCAGTGAACTGTCACTGATTTCTTGACTAAAATGAAAACAAATGAAGAAAAACCGGTTCCTGTCCTTGTTACACTCTTATCAAATTTGTCTCTGCAGCAGCGTGGTCATTCCAGAACCAGGACAAAATATTCATAATTTTCTACTTTGAAATATTAGTGTGCCCATATGCACTAATAAAAACTTAAAGCCTTGCTATGATTGATGTTTTTTGTTGGCCCGTCACCTCATTGTATAGAAGTTTGTTTTAATGAGTTTCTCTAATGAATATTTTATATTGCTACTTGGATGAATGGCATATGGTAAATGCAAGGTAAATTACAGCTCTTTAAATAAATATTTTTCATAAATTATTTATTTTGTGATGCCTGTATTGGTAAGATGTCATGTCAGATAAAGATTGGAAAGTATTTACTGTAATACTTATTTGTAACTTGAAGAAGTAAAATTTTTTAATTATTAACAAGCCTCCAATATACCCATGAATCTTATGGCAAAATTAGCATAAACTCTATCACATTACGAATATGTGTGGACAGATTCCATTCTAAAGTGCAAAAACAAGAGAGTATCTTATGTTTGTAAGAATTTTTATATAGTACTATACAAAAAAGAAAAACTATTTCTATAAGGATTGAAAAGAGTGAACCTGGTAGGAACCAAATGTAAAGTGAGATTTAATGTTGAGAATGACGTAATCTCTAAATTATATATTTTAAAAAGTATAATATAGTTATTTTAATTCATAACAACTCATTTTTCATAGTGTTTCTTATTTTCTTTGGGGATAATACATAGGTGTGAATGGATTTTTTAATCTAATAAATATTAATAGCTAGTACTTATTGACGGCCTTTATAAACATTATCTCATTAAATTTTCATGATACCCATGAAAACGTGGTAGTATTATCCCTATTTCTACAAATAAGAAAATAGAGAATCACATGACTAGTGAAGATTTGAACCCAGAATAGATTGTCTACAATGCCTGTGACTTTCCAGTTATATTGACAAGGCCCCAGAATAAGTCATTTCCTAACAAAAAGATTTTAGATATGGGAAAAGCAAATATCCTCTATTACTACACGATTTTATTATTAATAATAGTAACAGCTAACACTTAGAGCGATTACATTGTTCCTGGTACTAAGTGCTTTGCTTTCATCAGCTTACTGAATCCTTATAACAATACTAACAGATGTGTGCTATCACGACCCCCCCCCCCCCATTTTATCATGGACGATAAAAATGAAGCACAGATTGTTTAGGAAATTGCCCAAGTTGCTCAGCTCGTAGGTACCCAAACCAGACAAATTGCGACACTGGGCCAAAGTCTGTGCCCTAAATAATGAAGACTACCACATTACATTGGAACATGTTCATGTGCTTCTCTCTCCCTTGAAAGTAAGCACCCTAAAGTTACTAGTGTTCTTATTCATTTGTGTGACCACAAAAGCTGCAGCATTGTTTAAAAACCAGTAGATGCTTAGTAAATATTTGCTGAACTGAACTGACTCACCAATGCCTACTGTTCACACATATATTCAAGATGGACTCTTTTTCAATGTTTTAATTCTAAAAAGAAGAATAAGCAAGTGTTAACCACTGTGTGCTGAAATTCAGCCACATAGGTCCTATGCTTGCTCACCCAAATTAAATCATAATAATCATAATATAGTTTTGTATAAATATGCAACAACTGGGCAAAAAAAAAGAAAGGAAAATTCATAACTTGCATTTTGGCTACCCTCATATTTCTAGTTTACTTACAGTTTTGTCCACCCTATTTTTTTACCTAGAAAAATGGCAGTTTCACGTGGTTCAGCCTAATATGCAACTGAGTGTCAGCTTTTACACTATACTTGGATTACCAGCTTATAATACAAAGCACCATGTTATGCTAAATTATACAATTTGATCTTTCTTTAGTAATTCAAAAAGCATATGAAGATTTTATGGGAGCTTCATATACCTCTTTACCAAAATGTCTGTTATTGAAACTATTGTAAGCAAGCAATCCAACATTTCTAGTTATTCTAATGCTGTCTTGATTTTAGAAAGTGGAAATTTACTTTATTGTACATGTCTTTTAGTATTGATACATAGATACACATCTTGCATGGTTAAAATTGTACCCTCTGCGAGTTAATTCAGAGGCCTAAATGTAAGCGCTGGCAATCAAGAACATCATGTAGTCTGGCAACATATTTTGGAACATATTGATTCCAAAATATCTAGGTAAACAAAAAGAATTCATCCATATGTTCTTGTGTTTTCTTTCCTCTCTGACAGATGGCATGCTTGAGAATAAATAAAAACAAATGCCTTACATCAGAAGAGTCCTTATATTTATATCTCAGTTCTGGCTAAAGATATGAATATAAAAAATTATTTAATTTATGTATATTTAAAGTAAAATACAAGAAAACCTATAGCAAATTGTAATTGATTATGAAAAGGAGGAGAAAGCCGCAAAGTTGAGGTTACATTTTAGGATCCACTTTTTCCCTTCTTGTTCAATGGAAAGCATGTTAATTGTTTTGTGATGAACTCAAGCTACTGTTCTGATGAACATGTCATGTTTGAAAAGCCACATTGAGATACTTCTTAGGAGACAATTTTGCAAAATATTTCAGCCTTCGTTGCAATACACTAACAGCGGTCTTTGGTTTTTCTTATCGTATTTGTGCATAATGTCATCTTTTTTATTGCTGTTCCAGTGATCAGATACCAGAACAGATACATGAATACAATGATTAGCAAGGCAATTGATATTTACATATTATGTGACCCTTGCTCAAGAGGCAGGACATTTTCAAATGACTCCAGGGTGTTCTAAACTGGTTATTTCTGATAACTGGTTCGAAACTGTTGGCACCACTATACTTAAATAGGTAAGAATGACCACCAAAAATAGCTGCTGGAAAAACCAATGCAGTGCTGCATGCCTATGAGTGCAGAAAGGTTTCCAAAGAAGGTAGACATTAGGAGTAACCAGTGGAGATATCTCCCCCTCTCATCCTGTCCTTCCTCCCCAGCGCCGCAATCTGACTTTTTGTTTGTTTGTTTTGCCATATTTGAGACCTGAAGGGCAAATGCTGGCAGATGAGACAGACAACACTGGCAGAGAGGCGAGGACAGTGGCTGTGTTCCATGGGGATCAGTCAGCGCTACCCTCCGAGCTCCGTCCGTGTGGACTCTGCTATCATCAGATTCCAAGTCCCCGCAGGGCTGGCTACAGCATGACTGCTTTGATGTAGGGGTTTGAGCGCATGCAGGACATAATCACAGAAATGAATACTCTCTCTCTAGAAGAACTATAGGAATGGATATATTAATGCTATATGAACAAAGCCCCAAATTTTAGAAGTCAAAAGTGTGGTTTATCCCATGTAATCGTAGATTAGGGATCTCAAAGTAAGTGCTTAAGTAAAAGTACTTAATACCAAGTAAAATCAACTCTCTGAGAGTCATCCACTTTTATAAAGGAAGGATTATTTATCCAAGTTTTGAAGTAATATCATAGAATTAAGTGTGTGTGTGTGTGTGTGCGCATTTTTTTAATTTCTCAGAAAATTTACATCCTATTTTGGCCAAATTCACTACCAAGCAAAAGACGCTCTCTTTTATGAATAAAAAATCCTGACTTAAGACATTTTATCTCTTTCAAAAGCAACCATAGACAAACAAGTGGTAAGCCTTAAGGAAGGGAAGAGGTGGAAAGGGATGTAAATCAGAGGACTTTGACAATCACTGTCTTCAGACCTTGTAAATTACAGTGCTAACTCTACTGTTGGGAGGAGGAAGCAGTATCAAAATCACCTGGGAGCTCTTTTCAAATTATAGGCATGGCATCATTGTCCCCGCCTTCCTACACCATTCCTGTGGGAAACTATTATTAATAAAAGGTATGTTACATCACTCAGGTGTTTGGTGTGTGTGCGTGGGGGTGTGGGCGGGAGAGGGTGGTTTGGGAATTGAGAATCCCCAGAGATGATACTGAAATTCCAAACACTGTGATTTGCAGGTTAAGACCATTTTAAAATGAGACTCTAAAGCAGAGTTCCTCAACTGTGGCACTCCTGACACTTTAGACGAATAATTCTTTGTTGTGGGAGCTGTCCTATGTGGTGTAGGATAATTCACAGCATCCCAGTCTTCTACCCACTAGATGCCAGTAGCTACCCACCCTTCTTTCCACCCAGTCAATACAATAAAAAAAAAATCCCCTGCTCTTGCATTGCCAAAGTACCCCCCCTTAGTGTGCATCATGCCCATTAAGTTCTACTAAGCTAAAAATGTATGAGATATAAAAAGGGGAAGGAATGTGGATTTGAACCAAGCAAGAGAAATCTTAATAAAATACATACTACCACAATTAGAGAGCTAGATAATTATTGGGATATCAGATCCAGGAACAAAGGGTTCTCTCCACCAGTAGCGATGGATTTTGTCGGTATTGGAAAAAAGCAAGAAAGCATGGTTGCCTCAGTTCTACACTAACTTAGAGAGGAAAGTGCTAATTCTAGGACACAAAGGTTGTCTCTCATGTAAAAGAGGAGTGCCCACTTTCCCCTGAAGAATGTGCTCTTTGTCCAGTAAAAAAGAAAAAAAAAATTAAATCTTTTTTCCCAACAAGATAGTCATTGTGAAGATGTATATAACGTTTTGTGTGGGAACAGACCCCACACAATACCATATTGAAAACAGTCTTGCCCTAGCAAGACACTGACTGGGTCATGGAAAGTTTTTGATGTACCTAGTTTTGTAAAGACTGTCCACCAAAAAATGCTCTTCAAGAGCCAAAATCCTTGGCATAATTTCCTTATATTTACTATTACAAACTGGATTGAGTTATGAACAATTTATAAAAGAAAAATTACATATAAAACTGAAAAGATGCACAGCTTCAGTAGAAATTAATACAGCAAAACATAAACAGCATTAAAATCTGATTTTCACCACCTGTAAAATTGGAAAATGGCATATTTCACTGAAACTAAGTCATCAATTGTAAAACATAATCATGATTTTATGTATCATGGAGAAAGTGAAAGTGTTACTGATTTCATGATTACATGTCGATTATAAAACATATTCAAATTTCAGAGCTACTAAAAATGGGGAAAAAGTATATCTAAGAAAATGAAATCTATGCACATAAAATGTATATGGTTAAATATTTCCAAGGGTATAGAGAATAGACATTCTCCTACAATACTTGTGGTATCATAACTTGGTACTGATTTTGGAAAGAAATCTGACAGGAGAATCAAAATAATAAATCCATATACTCCATGACAGCAATCCAATTTTCAGAGATTTCTCCTACAAAAATGCAATCATTAGAGTTTAAAGGTATATCTACAAACATACTTAATGAAATGCTATGAAAATGGCTTTAAGAACTTAGAAACAAATGCCTACCAAAAGATGTGGGAATACATACATTTCAGCGTAACATTGTAATTCTAAGCAGTCATTAAAAAAGTAAGTTAGCTTCCTATATACTACTTTGGGAACTGTTCATAATATTAAATATAAGCAAGGTACAGAACAAGGGTATCGCGTCAACCCTTTTTTCCTATAAAGACAATTTCAGATGTTGTTAGAAGACCTTTTTTTATTCTATATACTTCTACATTTAAAAAAAATCTGTTAACAATTTTATAACAATAAATATAGAATCAAATGCAAGACGGAGGACAGAAGAGTGAGTATAGTATGGTACATCCAACTTCATAGGATCATATCTACACACATATACGCTGCAAAGTTGTGGACACCTCTTGAGGGGACCTAGGAATCTGTAACAGTGCTCCCATTGTGTTGGAAAAAGAGGGAGACTAGAAAACAGAAGAGAGCATGTGATTCTTTGTATATATTTTTATACAGAATGTAAATAAGTAAAAATTTTAAATAGTGTACAGTTTTTCATTTTTTTTAAATACATTTCTTTATCTCCCTTTGTTTATGTAAGTCTAGTTACATAACTTCAGATATCTTACTACCTACTCTCCCTTCTGGTTGGATTTACACTGTCAGGTAAGAGCAAGGAGTTGTAAGCAACCCAAGCAAAAGCAGAGCTGCCATGTCTGGACTCCAGCACCTGAGTTCAAATCCAACAAACATGGCTCAGCCTGTGTGACCTTGGGCAAGTCACTTCCTGGGTGCCATTTCATATATATTGATTCATTGAATTCTTATTCCAATGGGTAAGCTTGTTATTACTGCCAAAGATCAGGAAATAGAGGCACTACCAGAAATCAAAGCATCCTGCCGCACACTATTAAAAAGTTGGAGATGTGAGACAAGGAAAGCAAGTCCCCTTCTCACCTAGAATGGTTCCTGGTCCGTGGAAAGTGTGGCTCCCATCATCCTCTGAGGAGGAAATTCTGAGCCTTGGTGTATGGTTGGGATTCAATAAGTGTGTTGAATGAGTGATTACCAAAGACCCAGGTTCACTCTGAAGCCCACAGAAAATACAAGATTGACAGAGTGACTAATATCTGAACAACTAGATTTATTTAGGTCTTAGGTTTAGAGTTTGGAACTGAGACCAGATAACTTCCCTTTTATATACAGGCAGCTCTTAAGGTGCCTTAGAACAGCCCTGGGGCTGTGGGGCGGGGAGAGGTGGGAGAGTCCGTTTATCTTCCAAGAAAGTGTTTTAATTCAAGCTCCTGATTGTGTAAGCATTTCAGTTGTATTATTAGCAAGGAAAGACCACTTGCAACTTGCGTTTATTCAGCAGCTTCATTCATCTCCCGATACTCCTTCAAGATACGATTTGTTATTGCCACGGAACTATCCATAAAACTGAGGTTCAGAGAAGTTAAGTAACGTGCCAAAGATCACATAGCTAGTAAGACAGGACCAAGATTCAAACCTTCGTCCATCTGACTCCAAAGCCAGCACTTCTGTGCAAAACACTGTGACCTAAGAGTACTAATCCAACGTCAACATGCCTACCCTGGTTCCCCAATTACAGCTAGATCAAGTTATATCTAGATCACCTAAGACCCACATTAATACAGATTTCAAGCCTCATTTCAAAACTGCTGAATCAATCTTCCTGGGAGAGAGGCCCATAATCACTGTTTACAGCAAGCTGCTCAGGCATAAACTATTAAAATGGCTAAAACTTCCAGACAAATGGTATCCTTTCCTCATGGTTTATACACATTAATGATATACACACACAACATTTTTATACACACATAAAACTATGACTATTTTATGTTCTATTTACCTACACATATACAGTAATTAGAATTACAGGTATAGAACAAATATACCTGGCTGTATTTTTTAAACTAGAAATATAGAATTTGTACATTCTATATTTTTCAGTGAATAAAAAAATATTCGACAATATAATATGTCAGGGAAAGTGGAATTGATATTTTCATGTGGAAATGTGTGTATTTTATTTTGCACTGCTGTTGGATGGGCTGACAATGGGCCAGGAAAATACAGAGGTGATTTAACATGTAGCCAGAGCTTGGTCATTTGATTATCTTTATTTCTACCATTCAGCTAGAATATAATTAATAGATCACGTAAACAGTACTTTTAAAAATAACCTGTGGTACCCTGAGATGCCCATGATGCTTTCACAAATACCAAATTCCCCTTGAGAACGCTGTTTGCTCTGCCTTGCAGAGCACTGCGTACTCTCTCTGAAAAGCTTCACATCCTAGATGGCAACAGCCCCTCAAATCTATAGCTGAGCTTTGTGTGTATAAAATGGAAAGTATCACTGAAAATTAGATAATTGCATTGAGTGGCCATAAATTGTACATTAAAAAAAAAAACCTATTTTTTAAAAGTATTTTGAGGCCAACAGCTCCCTTTAATGCCCCTGGGCAGTATTTTCAGAACTCATTTGTTTGAGGGGTTTTTAATCTGAGGACATTGAAAAGTTACACCCGCTGTGCTGTCGTCAATCACGCCAGGAGGAAAAATAGTGGCATGATTTGTTATCTGTTATTCCCCTTGCTGTGGTGACTGACTCCCAGTGCCAGCTCTGTCCTTAAGGCCATCACTTATAGGGACCACTGTCTGTCAAAACCACAGCCAACTTTAAGGGCTGCCTTTGTTGGAGCAGACAAATGAGTATGACCTTTAACAATAAAATAGGCACCTACTGAGAAAGATGAAACAGCAGCTGAAATTAAGAACACCATATAGCCATTTCAAACACTTGAGAAAAGTTAGGAGTTGAACTAAAACTTAATTATAAGAGTAAATGTGGGTAGACGTTGTCAATAATGAAACAGACATGGTCAGAAGTATCGATTTGCCGCCTGAACTAAAACTTCATTCTGGAATCATCCTACCTTTCATTAATAATGAATAGTATTGATGGGGTTTATTTAAAAGTCGGGGGAGGGATTAAATTATGATAGCTAAAGGTTGATTAGGTGGCCGTATTTTTCTGGGTGCAGAGCTAGACAATTTGTTTATGAATATTCTAGAAGGGCAAAGGCGAAAAAAATAAGAACACACTAAACCTTTGATTTACAGTAATAGCTACTTCAAACGATCTGCAGCAAAGTGCCTCCGCCTGGATGGGTATTGGCTGTGAACTGGCCATTGATATTTTGTAGTGTTTCAAAGCTTAGTGTAAGCATTCCAGGCACTGCATTGTAAAGACCGCAGCACAGTTTGTGGTTTTGAAAGGCTCTTGTAACCCAACCTGGCAAGTGGTCAGTGGAGACTACATTTTACAGAGAACACAAATCAATCTTATTGAGCACTTTTCAAGTAATATAATATTCTGCCTGTGACAATAATGAAATTAGTCTATGGATTTTGTTTAAATATTGAAATGCCATTTGAATATTTAATGAAACACAGTACTTTATAAATATGCATATTTGTGTGGTTTTTATAAAAATTATGTTATTGATTTTTACAGAGACATCATTAGGAATAATATTAAAATCCCCTTTTTTTCAAAATCAGTTATATTTGTTAATTCAGCAATACCTGTTTGAGATAGTTAAAAAGCTAATGGATTTCCTACCTATAATTCTATCACCTCTTATTTGATGGATATTTGGGTTACTCACTGGTATTTCTAGTTCTCGTCCTTTGGTTTAATGGTCTTTTAACTTCCCTGCCCCCCCCCCCCATAATCTTTGGCCAATGAAACATAAGTGGAGGTAATGTGCCATTTCCAGATGAATGAATTTATTTACTCCAGTGAGATTTCAGGCTGTCTCTTCCCTTGCCATGAAAAAAAAAAAATGAAGGCAAAAGCCTCTACTGAGATGTTGGGGAATTTGGATCACTACGAATGGAAGACAGATGCCTATAGGGTCTCCATGACTCCTGTGAAAGAGAAATATTTAATATTTGTTCAAATTCATTGAGACCTTGGAGTTATTTGTTACCACAGCATTGCCTAACTTATCCTGACTAGTATATTCTAAGCGCTTTTTTTTTTTTTCCAAACTATCAAAACACAATACTGTCATGACTTCTTTGGTATGATCTATTTATGTGTATGTGTATATGCATCTATGATTTTTTTAGCATGGGATATTTTGGATGCGATGTGTGACTTTTCTATTTTCTCTGACAGCTAGGTCCCTAGCACCACTTATCTGTGTACTTTATGACTTTCACTTGAGTTGGTCTGCCTCATAACTCTTCTAGCCCAAAATAAAATCAGAATCTCTTTCAAAAAGAAAGGATCTAAGGTCTGGGTTCTAATCCTAGAATTGGCTGCACCCGTAATAAGTCCAGGGTTCACAATATCACCTCTAGCACAGAAGTGTACATCCTCAAAAGTACACAGAATTTTTTATAATCAAAAGCCTGCACCAATGTAAAGGCCCAGGTTTTTAATAGGTTTGGAGTTTCAATTGTAACCTCACTCTGAAGTGGTTCTCCTTTCAGCGTAGGGTTAAAAAGCTTTGACAAAGCACCGCAGGGAACATTGGATTGCCCTCACCTGCATTGTACCTAGCTTGGGATGGATAAATACAGTCTCATTCTCTAATGTTCCCGACTGCCTCTAGGAACACTAAATTTTAAGAGAGAAAAACATGAATCCTGTATTTCAAGAGAGGTAGAACTAAGCCATTGTTAACTCCCCTTAAAAAGGATATTCAGTGGCCAGTTCAGTTTGCCCCTGAGACACCTAAAGCTGCATTAAGTACTTGTGAAGGTGAAAATCCACTGGGAACCCAATTCCAGTGTTTAAACCTCAGCGTGAATAGTAGAGTTCCTAGCAGGGTGCACTTTTACATGTCGTTATAAGCAGATTCAAAACTTACTGTATGCACTCGTGGTACACTATTTCTATTAACCTGTAGCTAACCATAGTCTTCCACAAGATGAGCGATCAAAATATCAAGCATTACATAACCTCAGTCAAATTAAAGGAAAAAAGCCGAAGAGCATCTGAAAATCAAGGGTCTGTGCTCTATAGGTCACATAGACAATGTTTGAATGATAAAATATAATAGATTTAAGCATTTAAAATCTATATGTTCTGTCTTCCTACCAAATATGGCATGATATAAATTCTCCAAATTTATTTTTAAATATATTGATATTTGCTATTGGTTAGATCATTTATTGCTATTAAATATCTTCCTCAGATAGGCATTTTATAAATGTTACAAATAACTACTTGGTACCAGAAAATAGTTCAGAATTTACTCTGAACGTGATAATTAGTGAACACAATATTTTATTTTATTTTATTCATTTTATTTTATTTTATTTTTAATGTTTATTTATTTTTGAGAGAGAGAGAGAAAGAGAGAGTGCAAGTGGTAAGAGGGGCAGAGAAAGAAGGGCAGACAGAATCAAAAGAGGCTCCAGCCTCTGAGCTGTCAGAACACAGCCCAACGCCGAGCTCAAACTCATGAACTGAGAGATCATGACTTGAGCCAAAATCAAACGCTTAACCTACTAAGCCACCCAAGTGCCCCTATTTTATTTTATTTTATTTTATTTTATTTTATTTTATTTTTGAACATATAATTTGAAGTTAATATTATAGATACACGTGTATTTATTTATTTATTTATTTAAGAACACATGTCTGAAGGTAACTAGTTTTCAAAGATTTGAATTACTTTGCATGAAAAGTAAAAAGAGTCAAGCTTTCTCCTCAGTGTTATGCTTATTCTCTATTCTTTAAGCTTGTATTTACACAGCCTAACAATGATTTTACTAGAAATTACTGAGAAGTCTGCATTTCATTCAATATTGCTTAGCAAATGTGATGTTATTCCGCTTTAAAGTCAGTTTTAAACATAGCATCTTGATTGCTATTTGACAGTAATAGGTCAAGCATGAGATATTTTAGATCCTATTAAAATTTTTCAGGTCAAGCAAAGGTGACAGAAAAATAACCATTACAGGATCTTTATTGTATATGATAGGACCACAAATAAACTTTGCATCCCTATTCCCAGTGTGTCCAGACTTGACTGAAAGCAAAAGGGTGTGCTTTCCTATTGATTTTCACATGTAAGCTAAGAGGCAAAATAACCCCAGCTCATTAAAGGTGCCAGTGTGGTGGATGATTTGGCGCCTTTTATCTTCTGAAAATAAAATCAGCCAAATCTGAGACATATGGTGTGGCTGTTAATGGAGAAACAGCACAACTAGAAGTACACATTCTGTGGACCCCGGTTTCTTACGTATTTATGGCCCTGCCCATTTATTCTTACACTTCAATGTGTCCAATCTGCAGAAGGGAGATTTACTCTTGATCAGCGGCTTTGATACATTGCTTTCTCCCCACCCCTCCCCCACCCCCGCCAACAGCTGTACCACTTCCAAAGTTTGGCAAGGATTCCTAAATGTTATTTGTGAAAAAGTACATCTTTTTGGAAAAAGGAATCTATGAGAACTTTATGAATGGGAATATTTCAAAGCCTGCCCGTGAAGGATGAATGCTACATCTAGCCCTTGAGGAGACTAGGATGTAGTTTTAATTTTTTTTAAATTTACTATCAAAAAACAACCAAACAAACCCCCTTCATTCATATAAAAATGAATGACTAGGACCATTTTCCCTCAAATGTCATATTCAAGGAATGTCTCCCCATTCCTAAAGGGTTCCTGCATTTTTCTTTCCTTTTTTGTGGTCATTTATCTCTGTCTCCATTCCATACAAACTTATTTTACAAATTATACTTTTTGTGTCACACATTTCAGAGAAAGAAGATGACCCATGAGTAGATGGGGAAACATTCCTTGAAATGATATTTAAGCTAAAGAATATGAGATCATTGAGTAAACTAAAAGCTCCCAGCACAAATTAGTTCGAATTTTTAAAGATATTTCAAAGTCAAAAATTCTCATTTATGTTCCTAAGTCATAGATTGCTCTCATTAAAAAACAAATATATTTTTCATGTTTAACCTCAAGATAACTGGGGAAAAAAGGATTTCAATAATGATTATTTTACTTTATTTTTCCAATTTATGGGAGCTTCTTTAAGAAGTTATTTACATTAGTAACCTTAAATTTCACAACTCTCTTTCCTAGTATCTGTCTTTCCAGCATCATTCTCTCCTCATCCTATCCCTAACCTATGCCCAGATCAGTGCTCCAATATCTCTCTACACTAAGGAGGTGATTTCTGTAAAAGTGGTAGTGAATAGGTTTGTTAAAAGGTGTGGGTGATCCTAATCAGAAAAAATAAGTTGCACTATAGAAATGTAAGTAAAAAAGACATTTCAAAGAAATATACAGTGAAGAGACTTTATAGAGCCCTGCGGACAGATAACAACAATGCAAAAATCCAATTATTTCTATTGTAACCACCACTTTTCTCCTTTCTTATACTTCTCACCTCTTGAAAATCATAACCCAATCCTCGTTTTCATAAAAGAGTGCTTTCATGAAGATGGTGCCAAAGGTGAAGAAGGAAGCCTCTGGCCCTCCCAAAACTCAAGCCAAAGCAAAATTTTGAAGGGGAAAAAGCAGTGCCAAAAAGCATCTGGAGTCAGAAAAAAAGATCCATGTGTCACCTACCCTCCCGAAGCCTGAGATACCGCACCTCCGAAGGCAACCCAAATACTGTATCCTGGAAAGAGCGCCCCCAGAGGAAGCAGGTCTGACCACTAGGCCATCAAGTTCCCCCTGACTACTGAGTCAGCCATGAAGAAAATAGAAGACAACGACACACTTGGGTTAATTGTGATTGTCAAAGCCAACAAGCACCAGATCAAACAGTCTGTGAAGAAGCTCTATGACATTGATGTGGTCAATGTCAGCACCCTGATCAAGCCTGATGATGAGAAGAAGGCATATGTTTGACTGGTTCCTGCCTAGGGTGCTTTGGGTATTGCCAACAAAACTGAGATCATCTAAACTGAGTCCAATGGGCTAAATCTAAACATAATATATATATATATTTTTGCCACACACACACACACACACACACACCAGGCTAACTGGAGATATTTTCGTGCATAACCAAAACACAATTCTGAGAGGAACCTTTTCTGAGGCCTCATGACATAACCTTTGGATGTGAATTTCACATATGGGACACAGAGACAAAATCCGGGTTCTTTCATGCCAGGGAAGATTTACCTGATTAAATATGGAGACCTAATGTAGAGACTGCTGCCTCCTTTAACACGGTAATAATGGTCAAGAAGTTACCTTCTGGTGCTTATGAAATGGCTGATTTTTAAATACTTTTAAGTTTTAAAACTCTGATTCTAGTCGACAACCGATGCTTAAAGAATCACCTAATCTCAGTGCTCAAAGGAATCATCAAGGTCATTTTTAACATATCACTGAAATTCAAGAAAACGCCTGAAGACCTAACGGGATCATCACTAAGACTTTGAGATAATGCATAGCTCAGACTTTCTCCCAACCAGATTGAATGGTTCAGACAATGAGGCAAAAGACATAAAATTACTTTAGAAACTAGACACATTGTTTTACGTGCTGTGAAAATACTGATAAAGACAGAAATCACAATTGACTTTTTTAATGAAAATATACAGAAAATTTTGACATGTGTTAACTACTTATTATAGCAAAAATCTTAGATAAAGAAGTATTAAAAGTCCTTTATCCAATTCTTTCCTGTCTAGATTCTGTCTTCTAGCTAGAACTAACACCAAATAACACCGAGTCCTTTCCTTTGTGCATCATTGGTAAGTTCTAAATCTTAAACTGGGCCCTATACTTGGTTTAAAAGAAAAAAAACCTATTATAAGATTAGCATAAATGATATACACAAAATGACAAGAAGCCATGAACCACCTGCTTCATATTGACAGCCTCAAAGTTCTGTACATGCTCCCTTGTTTTAGAACACCAAGAATTTTTGTTTGGACTTTGGAAAAAGAACAGAACCTTTTCATCCCCTGGATTGGCTTTAGAATTCTATCATAATTAAATATGTGTTATAAACGTTCCACTGGGAATTTGTTAATGACTTAGGTCTGGCATAAATATGGAAGAAGGATCTTGTCACTACTGTTCCCCAAGCCCCTTAAACAAGCTACAAATTTGCATGAAGGTGAAGCACTCTTTGTGCAATTATTTCATTTTAGTGCATTTAATGAACACTGCTCCTATCCAAAAAGGATTTGAATCAGTGCATATAGAAGAACAATTTTTAATTGCTTGGGTGAGAGAGAGTGGGTAATAAGGATCCATTGAGAAACAGATAAAAAAGACACTGGCATACACACTATCTAGAATTTTTTTTTAATTCATTATTTTCTGAAACTCAGACATGAATTATGTATTAGTGATAAAAAGTATTTATTTTTTATTTTTTTAATTTATTTTTAAGTTTATTTATTTTGACAGAGACAGTACGAGCAGGGGAGGGGCAGAGAGAGAGGAAGAGAGAGAGAATCCCAAGCAGTGAATAGCCTAACAAGGGGCTCGAGCCCATGAACTAAAAGATCATGACCTGAGCCAAAACCAAGGGTCAGATGCTTGACCGACGAAGCCACCCAGGTGTCCCATACAAAGTACTTTTTAAATCCATCTCCAGCATTAATTGATATATATGTAATTTTAGAATTAGGTTAATGAAATAATGTAATTAACATGTTTACACTGAGTTTGACTTATAGGGCTCAACTAAGAATAACACACTATTATCATTAACATACTATTTTTCTATAAGGGTAGAAGGAAATCATTGCCGGCCAAATGCAGAAAGTTTATTCTAACAGCTGAAAACAAAAGCGTATTCATTACCAGAAGTAAGCATCATGTTGTTTTTTAACCAAATACTTACAATGAGAAATAATAAATGAAAAATGATAATGATATTGAGTTCATCCTCACAACAAGCTTATGAGGAATCTAATACAAATATATCCATTACAAGATTAATGAACTAAACCATAACTCATTCCCAAAGGTCTACTGATCATATACTGGAGAACTATATTAAAATATGTACAAATCCAAATCATCTTTACTCAAAATATCCTTTCCAATTGTTCTACCAGAGCTCTGAAAATATCACCATTTTTAGGTACAATGACTCAAACCATGGCATAATCCTTACTTGCAGCCTCCTTACCCCCCACCTAGAGAGATAGTGTCAAAAGTTTTTGTAGAGAAAGGACTTGGCGTCAGAATGACACCAGTTTGAACCTAGTCTCTGTGGCTTATAAACTCTGGGAGCAGAGGCAGGCTGTTTAACTCCTCAGCTATCCTGATTTCCACCTATAAAATGGGCACAAGGCCACCCACGTCGTAGAGTTTAAATTTAAGATGAAAACTGAAAAAACATGCACAACTCTTAATCCTGGGGCACAGGAGATGCTCCATAAAATGTAACTCTGCTACTATTAATTAATTCTCCAAAATGTCTCAGAGCTGCTATCTCTTTCTTAACATCGCTAACCCCCAGTTTCACCCTAAAGGGTTGTTATAATAATTCAAGAAAGAGATTATTTTGTACCTGGAGTTTTGAGGGATCTGATTCCCTTTTCACTGACTACATCCCCTGGGGCAGGGTTGCTTTAACAGGCTAGGATTCTTTTGCTCCCCATCCGGCACTGTGTCTGCTTTGCTTTGCAGCCCTGTTGGCCTCTGCTACAGCCACCAGGTCACTCACTAGGACTGAGCAAGAATGCTCATCAGTCACACTCCCTTCAAGAGGATAATTCTGTGTGAAGAGGGGTAGGGGATTGCATGGGGAAGTGAATCCCAGGAGAAAGAAAAGATCCTAAAGCAGCCCCATCCCCTGCAAGGCCCATCCTTTTGTTCTCAGTCCCCTGTGAAAAGGTTGTTCCAGATAACACCTAGAAGCATGCGTGCCTGCCTTCATGCTGTCCCTGTGCAGGTAAAGATGTCAGGTTCCCTGCTGTAATGAAACTTGGCTACGGTTTCATTCCTATTCTGGACTTCCCTATTGTCATTAATCAATGTATTCAGATTGCTATTTATTTATGAGTTCATTCACACAAGTATTGAGCATCTTCCCAGTGCTAGAGGTCAAGGACATGGTCTGAGGGCTCATTATGTAAGTGGATAGACAGGCATCTAAATAATTAACATAACACAGCGGGACAGTAGAAGAACAAAGTGTAGAAGTAACAATGAGAAACATTGAACTGGAAGGTTGGGGTGGAGATTTTGGGAAATATCCACTAAGGAGTTAGAAACTTTTGAGCTGACTGTTCAAGATTAACCCAATGTTCTCAAAGCTCCCTGACCTCTGAAAGGCTTCCAACCTCCCTCAGGCTCAGCTAGCCTGTAACAAGCCTAAATGAGAGTGTTTCCTCCATGGACAAGTGAATGAATAAGGGAATGGAGTTTCGATCTAATCAGGGAGGGCAGTGCGAATTTTTGTTTAACCCTCTGAGCAAACAAAGTAGGAATGCATGTTTGGGGTAGATGATGGAGATCATGGGAAATCTCCTTCCCCCTCTCCTGACGTGCTCCAACCTCAGCAGCTCTCTAATAATTAATATTAACAAAATGAATTATTTTTTCTTTAGAACACGAACACTGGACTCAGTGTTCTGCATATATTAATAACTACAGGATAGGTATTTGTCACTTCGTTGGAGATGTAGTTTAAAAATTGCAGTTCAGGGGCACCTGGGTGGCTCAGTCATGATGTGTCTCAGGGCATGATCTAGCCCACTGAGCGTGCAGCCTACTTAAGTTTCTCTCTCTCTCTCTCTCTCTCTCTCTCTCTCTCTCCCTCTGCCTTTCTCTCTCTCTCTCTCAAAAATAATTTAAAAAAAAATTGCAGTTCAGTGACATGCTCCGGTCACAGTAAGTGTGAGAGCAGAGATTGATTAGCACAGGGTCCAAACGGCTGTCTCTTGTGCACCCGGGAAGGAATCTCCCCATTCATTTCCACCAGCTGTTGGAGATGAAATGTGCACTTCCGTTCCACAGATGCCGGAGAAAAAGACAATGCCACTGAATTTCTATAAATGTGTATTGTCTCAGGTAGAAGATGGGCAAATATCCTCATCTAAATTAAAAGCACATATATGATGCTATGTTTCACCAAGATATTTAGATCTGCCCCCGCCAAGATAAAATTGAGACTGTCATTTATTGCCTTTAACAAAATATTTTTCTTTCATCAGCAAATAAGTAAGAAATGGAAATCAGTCCTGACTTCTTACCATAGACATGATGCCTTTGTCTGCAAAATTCATACGTGGAAAATAGTGAAATGGGAATCCCTTCATAAAAGCGATCTAGCAACTATGGCTTCATCCATAGTTCCATCAAAGGAGGGCTCTCCCAAATGACCTGGAGGCCTGAACAGCCTGAGAACCATTCTTTCCAACCATTCTGGGAAAAGAAGAAATTGTGGATGATTAGGAAGTAGAGCAGGTAGGATGCTTAATCAGTGGCAGAGCAATCAATAAACACCAACAGGTCAAATCAGTTAAATTGAATTAAATTGACCTTATATCTTTGGAGAAAAGCCTAAGGACAGAGAGAAAGAGAACAGGTTAGAGTTGACTGGCCTTGTAACAACAAAGGAAGTCCGGGAGTTAAGGAATTTCAGGTGAGAGCTTATTGAAGCCCAGTTGGAGAGATGTGCATCCTTGGTGTGAGGAGACTTCAAACAAGGGGAAAAGCAGTATTGTCTACACGATTATAGCATTTGCTCCTACAAAGATATCCTTGTAGGCTTTTCCTCAGCTCTCTGTCTCCCTCTCTCTATTGGTTCCTTTTCTCAAGCAGTAAACATAATCAACTCTTCTATTTCCAGCCCCCATCCAAAGCCATTCTTCCCCTTCTTGGACTTTCTTACCTCCTATCCTAGCCCACTGCCTGGCCTATGGCACACCACTGATTGCTATTCTAGAAAAAAAAAAAGCTTATCCTCATGTTATTCTTTCTGTGTCTGTGAAGTGACAATTTGCAATGGGTCTCTCGCATTTCTGCACATCTTATGAACAGAGGCACGGACTGCCTTTGCTCTGGACTACCTTTTCAAGAATGCTTGTATAACAGACAGATGAAAGTTAGGGATCACATCTCTATCAGGAGCAAAAGGCAGCTCTGCTGACTGTCCATTCTAGAACAGACCATGTCTCCCTTTAGGGCAAAGATTAGGCTGGTTTACTGCTCATCATAAAGGATGTGGGCTCCGTGAGCTCAGATTCCTTCCTCTCCTGTAACACAACCCACTGCATTTGCGTGCCCTGGTACCACCTGACTCTACTTTACCTTTCAGGAAATTGGGCCCAGAGAACTGGCACAGACTGACTCTGGCTACTGCTATTGCCGCTAATCATAAAATCATTTGTCTCTGACACAGGAGTCTGCAGTATTCCACCAGCATGCAAGAAACTGTGGTAGGTTTGCTCATTAGTTTGCAAGTGGAGTAAAACCTCAGACCCTTTTCAGTTCCTCACAATGATCATGTGGCCACCTGCCCCAGATTCTGTCTCCTTTTGATTTTTTTACTGGGAACCGGCCAAATGTTAAGAGGTTTGCCCCCCCAAATTGGCAAGGCAGAAGAAAAAAAAAGGAGAGAAATTTTATATGTTCTCAAGCCTGGAAATCATGCATCTTTGATCTATGGGAGACTATCAGTCAATAGGACCTGAAGCTTAAAGTTATAAACAAAATTGCTTTAATGTGTCAAAGATATTAAGCTTAAGGATCTTCCAAAATCAGCACTCTTCCAGCATGTAGAAAATTAAATTCTAGATCTTTGAACATATATTACTAAAAAAAATTACTTAGTCCTATGTAGGTGGCAAAATAAATACCTCTTCAGGCTGATACACTTGCTACTTGGATCATCTTCCTGCTTTATAAAGAGATAAATGTATGTTATAGAAACAAGTTCTTATTTTTGAGGCCATGCATTCTTTCCTTACCAGTCAGCAAGTCAATCGGCAATTTTATAGAATGTGAATTTTTTTAAAAAAAGAAATAGAATGGTAGTATGTTTATATTAGTAGTATGCTCCCACAATAAAAATATAAACATTGCTTCTTCCAATCTTGATCTGTATTTACTGATAAAATCTAGAGTGTCGGGTTACATTAAGTTAAAAAAAAGTGTGTTTCCCCCTTCTTTATCATACTTGGTGTACTTCTTAATTAAAGGTGAGTTGTCAAAAATTCCTTTCTTGCATGAGTTTTACATTTATATTTATTATTTTAAAATATCAACAAATGCATGATTTTAACTTTTTCCCAACAAATGTTTTATGAGAAACTGTTCCAAGGGTAGGTGACAAATACCAGACAGACAGAAGTGAACATTGAATAAATAAAAGAGGGTTGCATGCCCATGGTGGTCCCAACCCACTAATATATGCATGCAAATCTGCAAACTAGCAGAAAGGTGAACTAAATAATCACTTTAAACATTTGTTACTAACACATATGCACAGTATTTAGGCAGTTCGTCTCACCTCCTCTAACGTATCTCTTAAAAATGTACTATTAAAATTTTCAAACCTATCAAAAGTAGAGGAGATGTGAATCTATGGGAACCCACCCAGCAGCTACGTCCATGTGGCACTTTAAAAAATATATATATATGACTTTGTGAACTGAGATGGAAGATAGTAAGAGCAAAGCGGTAACAGCCCTTTCTTAAATGATTTTTTAAAGAAAGAATTTTTTTTATATGTGGACAGAAAAAAATGTGGGCTAAGGAAATCACAGAGGTAAAGTGTTAAGAAAAAAAAAAAGAAAGATTTCCACTGGATTGCAATTTCCTTAATGCAATATTTCGAAAACTCGTACTAATGATAAATTACATTTTATTGAACACACAAAATATTACACATATTAACCAGCTCGAATCTTGAAGAAGTGTTAACAAATGTATAGGTTATTTTATATTTCCTTTTTCAGATGAAATCTGTAGCTCATTCATTCATTATCAAAATAAATATCAATTGAACATCTGCTACGACCTGCCCCTTCCCAAGTATTTTGAGAGGCACTGGATTTATAGCATTGAAAAAAAAATATGCGTCCTAGTATTAGGAACATCTTTTCTCGATACCTCTAATAGATCATGTATTCCTCTCTTAATACTCAAAATTTCATTATTTGCCAATGTTCCTTTTTCCATTTGAAAATATAAGCTATTTGCAGGCTGTGATGTTTAATTTTGTGTGTCAACTTAAATGGATCATGAGTACCCTGATATTTAGTTAACCATGATTTGTGGGTATGTCTGTGAGGGTGTTTCTGGATGAGATTAGCATTTGGATCAGCAGACTGAGTAAAGCAGATTCACCTCCCCAGTGTGGGTGGGCTTCATCCAATCCAAAAACAAGAAGGCAGAGGACGGAAGGATTTGTTCTCTATGCCTGAAAGCCTGAGCTGAGATACTGATCTCCTCCTGCCTTCAAACTGGGACTAATGCTACTATTGGCTCCTTTGGTTCTAAGGCCTTTGGTCTCAGACTCTGCTACACCTGGGTCTCCAGCTTGTATCCAGCAGATCGGAGGACTTAGCTTCCATGGAATCTCACTCTCTTTCTCTCTTTCTCTTCTCTATCTCTACCTCCATATCTCTATTATATTGTCTCATATTGATTGTGTTTCTTTGGAGAACCCTGACTACTACACAGGCTAAATCACATTCCATATTTCCTTGTTCCACATAGCTTTACTTATTAGGTGGTCAATAAACACGTGTATGATGTGTGTGTACACACACACACACACATATATATATATATATATATATATATATATATATATATGATGGTTAGAGATAAAGACTATAAAGACTGGTCTTTATCTCTAACCATCTTTTATTATACTATGCTATAAACTCATTTCCTCAATTTTAACTGAGATTATTTACTATAACCTTCATGTATGGACGCAAAATAGATAAAAATGTTCCCCTGATGTTATAATTCCATTCTTTTTTTTTTCTTGTAAAAAGAAGTAATTCTGTGATTCAAACCTCTTAAAAGGTTAACCTTTGCAATTTTATATTTCTCTTAAAGGTCAGGATCCTAACCTAACCCTAATACTTCCAAAATTCCTTCCTTAACCTAGGCATATGCTTTCATTAGAAACCATAAGGAATGTAACTAATATAAGTAACTTTAAAGGACATGATCACTGACCTCCCTGCATATAAACATAAGTGATTGATTTATGGGAAAGAAAATGTTCACAAATAATCAGTGCATATACCCATTTTGACCAATGGAAGTACAAGCTAAAAGCAATGTTTAATAATATTTTTGTGCTTTAAAAAGGGATGCACACGTCACCACAAATCTTGTTTTTCTCTCTACATACCTAAACTAAACAAATTAAGTGGGGGGATCAAATAACTTTGTGGAGAACCCAGGTGAAACCTTTTCTTTAGTGAAAGTAGACCTTGGAATACAGTTAACCTAATTAGGTAAGCTTGTTCTTTACACGTCATATTAACTACCATAATAAATGACATTCTCTAGTGTAGGACATACTGAAAAGCCTCAGGTTACCCATGGTGCTGTCCTGAAGGGATCTTCTCAAGAGGAACAACACATCCTCTGGGTCACCATCGCTTTCTGTGGGGAGAGGGGTTGCCCGGAATGGAAAGTACCTACTGTGTGACTTGAGAATTGAGTGAGGAAAGGAAGAATTCTATTATTAGTGTCTAGACTTGAGTTTCATTAAAATATGTGTCAAATGTTTTTAATACTTCTCTATCTTGTTATATTTTTTTGTTGTCCTGAACACTATTTTGTAGCAAAGTTGCTGTCTCCATCTTGTCTCCATCTTAAGCATTACAGTAAAACTCTGATGCTAATTATTAACAGAAAGTAGTCATACATGAAACAAGGGACCTGGTTATCTAGAGAAATTATCACTTTTCAAATGGGGTAGATGATCAGACGCTGTGCTGTTTTTCATTCCCAAGAGAATAAAGGTTTAGGTAGAATGCCAAATGGTATTAAATGCCTGGCGGGAGTGTTTGATGCCCACCTCTCTATCCCAAAACAACTCTAGACTCTAGCTTCCACCAAAAAAGCAAACAAAAAAATCTTTCCTTTGTATCCCCCAAATGCCTGACACTATTGCAGCTAGTTAGTTAAGCTTTGGAAGTATCACCCTAACCCCAATCATTTTACTTGTCTTTATGTCATTAAGGAACCCCAGGAAAGATGGAGGCTGCCATGGAGACTTCCAATGAATCAGGGTACAGGAACAGCTTTTAGGGGATCCCAAATAAATGCACAGTTACTCGGGTAAAGTGCTGGCAGATTATACTTGCTTGATGCTTATAGCCACAGCAATGACTAGAGTAGCAGTTCTCAAACTTTAGAGTGTATTAGAATTACATTGTGAGAAAGGACAGTGAGGCTGATGCTGATGCTCCAGGAATCACGTTTTGAGAACCTCTGGGCTAGTGTAGCATACAAGTTGAGGGTTAGGCTTCTCTAATATAGTTAACAATGCATAGAGCTGAGGTCATCCATAGCGTTTATTAAGTCTAAACTGTGATAGAAACATCACGGCAGTGGGTAGCCTCAATATCTACAGAAGACTTAGTGTGGAGTGGTTGGTGAAATGAGGTATAGTCTTCGCTGTTGTAATTGGCTTTGAGGTCATAACTGATGCCCATAATCTCCATCCTTCACCATGTATCCTAGATTTTTCCTACTCTTGACCAGCATTTAGCAGGACATTGCTTGCTTGGACCTTGATCTCCAAAGAAGTCAGAACCCTTAGTTCTTTTACCTTGTTAGACCATGTTTGCTGCAGTCACCTTTCAATAGTTATCACTAAGCATGAAAACACCAAGAATCATGCCAGTTAATCTCCTGGGTACTTCCATCATAGAGAACTCATCTCCTATATGGTAATCTTCAGTACATTATATTTAACTATGATACTGCCAATTCCATATACTGCCTACCCCATGAATTTGTAACTCTGAAAAGAGAGCGGCATCAGTGCAACAGAGGTAGATACGATGGCAACCTGTCAACTTGTTCATTTAACTACTTTGTACCGTCTTGTTTCTGTGCCCATCCTAAATTATGATTCAGAGAATGTGATGGTAGTCCATTCATGACGGACAGCTCATTGTCCCAGGATCGGGTATTCAGTTTCTACTGGGGTCTAATGCCATGCCTGTAGGCATGCCAAATGGTAAGTAGCCCTCTTCTTTAGACAGCACGGCCTTGCTCCAGAACCATAACAGTCTGTCCTGTGACCCTTCTACTGGGTCCGTACAGCATCCTAATCTATGACAGATACCTCCAGCAATATCTGATATGCTGAGTAATACAACATAAGTTATCGGAAGCTTGAACTTCAGTAGAGACTTACCTCATTACTCTGGGCTCCACTCAAAACTGGAGGTTTTCCAAAAACTCAACATATGAACTGGAGCAGAATCCCCAAATATAGTGTGTCACCTCCAAATTCCAATGAGGTCCATCAAGAACTCCATGACTTTCATAGTTGTAGGAGGTGCAAAGTTCAAAGCTTCCCATTAATGTTATGGGGGATATCTCAGTGTGGTTCAGAACATCAGACACCTAAAGAAATTCACCCATATGACAAGCCTTTAATTGTATGGGGTTATATCTCATCTACTGTTATTTGCCTTCTTCATTAGACTATCCAAAATTAATTACCAGCTTCTTTTCAATGTTGCAGTTAGTCTGATGTCACTAAGAGTGACCATTCAATAGTGGACTGGCCTGTTGTTATGTGAAATATCAAGATGGTAAAGATCTCTGTGGTCTCTATCACCACAGAGACTGAAAGATATAACATTGTCTCTAAGAAGAAAATTGTATCTATGTGGAACAAGGTCTGTGTGTCAAAGTCCTATATGGGTGCACCTGCATGAAGCTGATTGTCACAGCAATGGCTAGTGTATTAGTGTTCTCCAGAGTAACAGAATATATATATACATATATTCTGTTATGTGTATATATATATATATATATATATATATATATATATATATATGTATATGTATATATACATATATGTACATTTTATATCTATTATTTTTTATCATATATCTCTTGATTATAAGAGATTTATTATAAGGAATTGGCTCACATGATAATGGAGTCTGTCAATTCCAAATCTGCAATGAGACTCAAAATGGCCAATGGTGCAGATTAATTCTGGAGGCAGTCTACTGGAAAATTCTCTTGCTCAGGAGAAGATTATAATTTCATTCTAGTCAGGTCTTCAACTAATTGGATGAGGCCCAGCCACATTATGGAGGGCAAGATGTTTTACTTTCCCAATTAAAATGTTAGTCTTATCCATAAATACCCTTGAAGAAACACCCAGAATGATCTTTGACCAAATATCTGGACACCCCATAGCCTAGTCAAGTAGATACAGAAAATTAACCATCTGGGCCAGGATGAAAGATAAACCAAGAGGGTATAGGGGAGGGAACAAGAAGGTATCCAGTACACCCTCTCTCTCTTGGAACTTTCAAATTGAAACAAGGTAAAAGTGATAGATAAAAATAAATACATGGTATATGGAGAGAAAGCAGTGGGAACAATCTGCCCTGAGTATAGCCAACAAGAGGGTATAATCTCTATAGAGAAGCTAATAACAGTAGCAAATTGACTGCAAGTTAGTCTGCCGTTTTATTATCACCATGTTCTAGCAATTCTAAACAATGTGGAAGATAAAATTCTCTTTCCTAAAAAACATCTTTTATAGGTCTAAATTCAAAACAACTGCTGCTGTGGTTCCTATTGAATTTTTGTAGTATGCATATACAAGTTTTCCATTAGAAAAATTTATTTATCCTTTCATGAACATTGTATTCTGTGTCCAAGTTAACCCAAAGTCCAGTTATACAGATCACCCCTGCCACACATGCACATTTTGTGATGAAATTTGTAACTGTTTTGGATTAATTCAACCTCTCTTCACATGCTCTTTGGGTCTCCAACCCCTGTGGCATTGCATATCCTTGCATTTAAGCATTAGATTTGAAGTGAAGTGATCACATAGTGATGCTAAAACTGAAAAAATGGCACTTGAATTACTTCAATTTTGTCATTTGGTGTGCAAATTAGTCTCTGTACCTTAGAGAATTTATTCTTTGGGAAATACTGCTCTGCTAGTTTTTTCTGTTTTGTTTTGTTTTGTTTTCTGATTATTATTATTGATTTCACTTCATGATTATTGCTGAAAATAATAGAACGGGATAAAAATAATCCGTTCTAAGCATGAAATAACTGAAAAGGGGTTAAAAATTATCTTCTTCTGTGTCAAAGGCACTACACATGCTGCTGAGAATGTTCTATGTGTTCTCTAAGTATAGGGACAGGAGAGAATGAGACTCTAGTTGGGGGGCAAAAGAGGAACACAGAAAGGACAAGAGATGCATCTCTGTTAAGCATTAACACACAGAGTAAGTTATGAACATGTATTCTTGAGAACAATTTATTCTTTTATTCATGAATTAGTAAATTCATTCATTTACCCATTAATTCAATAATTCAGTGAATATGAATTGAGTTCCATCATATGATAGGCACTATGTGTTGTGATGGGGACCCACAAGTGAACAAAACTCAATCACTGCTTGCACCAACTGAACATGTCTCCCCAAAATCCATATGCTGAAATCTAATCCTCAGTGTGGTGGTATTAGGAGATGGGGTCTTTGGGAGGTGATTAGGACATGAGGGTTCAGCTCTCATGAATGGGATTAGAGACCTTATAAAAGAGACCCCAGAGAGCTCCCTTGCCCCTCCCATTATGTGAGGGCACAGCACAAAACAGCTGTCTGTGAACCAGGAAGCAAGCTCTCAATAGACACCAAATCTGCTGGCACATTAATCTTGGATTTCCCAGCCTTCCAAACTGAAAAAAACAAGTCTCTGTGGTTTAGAAGCCACCCAGTGTATGGTATTTTTGTGACCACAGCCCTCATGGGCAAAGTCACTAATCTCTGAGAATTCACAATTTATGGCAAAATCAAGTAACAGGCAGTGCTGTGAATGCCCACAAAAAGGGTGCCCTGTGTGCCCTGAGGTGGGATTTGAGTACATTGTTAAAGAAAGCTTTCAAAACTGTAAATATTTATTTACCATTGATTGCCAGTACATAGCAAAATGCATGCCACGTAGTAGATACTCAGCAAATATGTAACACAGTGAGTCAGGAGAAGAAGGGAGGAGCAACGTGATATGGGTTGAAGGTGGATCACATGGGGAAAGGGAGAGATAAGCAGAGAGGGAGAAGGGGCTAATTATTACAGGCCTGTGTGCCTTGCAAAAGATATTGAGATTTATTATGATTATAATGCAGAACAGCTGAATGACCCACGTGGCCATTTGCAGAATTAATATAAAAGATGCATTTTCACTTCTATAAAAAGATGTTGAAGTAGAAATTGTTCATGATCAGGGTGCCTGGGTGGCACAGTCGGTTGAGCGTCCGACTTCAGCTCAGGTCATGATCTCACAGTTTGTGTTTGAGCCCCACATGGGGCTCTGTGTTGACAGCTCAGAGCCTGGAGCCTGCTTCGGATTCTGTGTCTCCTTCTCTCTCTGCCCCTCCCACTTGTGCTCTCTCTCTGTCTCTCAAAAATAAATTAATGTAAAAAAAAAAAAAAAGAGAAATTGTTCATGATCATAAAATATCAAAATAAATTATAATAAATGCATCATTTGTATTATTGTGCATCCATTAAAATTATGCCTTTTGTAGAATAGTTAATGACAAGATAAAGCATAACTAGACAAAAACAGGAAAATTAAAAAATTATTTGAAATGATTTGTATGTGTTTTCTTGGAAGAAAAGAATCTAGGGAAAGTCTTTTATTTTATTGTTTTAAAGTTTATTTATTTATTTGGGGGGAGGGGTAGGAGCAGTGAGAGAGGGAAAGAGAGAATCCCAAGCAGGCTCCATGCTATCAGCACAGAGCCCTGCACAGGGCTTGATCTCACAAACTGTAAGATCATGACCTGATCTGAAATTGAGAATTGAATTCTTGGGGCGCCTGGGTGGCGCAGTCGGTTGAGCGTCCGACTTCAGCCAGGTCTCGATCTCGCGGTCCGTGAGTTCGAGCCCCGCGTCGGGCTCCGGGCTGATGGCCCGGAGCCTGGAGCCTGTTTCCGATTCTGTGTCTCCCTCTCTCTCTGCCCCTCCCCCGTTCATGCTCTGTCTCTCCCTGTCCCAAAAATAAATAAAAAACGTTGAAAAAAAAAATTTAAAAAAGAGAATTGAATTCTTAGTCCACTGAGCCACCCAGGTGCCCAGAAAGTCGTTTAAAAATATTTACTGAATGCTTACTTGATGCTGAGCACTCTTCTCAGGGTTTCAAATATGTTAATTAAAATTGGCAAAATTCCTTGCTCTCCTGAAGCTTAAAATCTAGAGCAGGAAGTGACTAGGTGAGAAAATAAAGATAATGGAGAGTTGATAAATACATAGAAAGATAGATAGATAGATGATAGATAGATGATAGATTGATAGATAGATTAATAGAGTTATAAAAAAGATGTTGAAATAAAGATTTTATATATAAGATTTTATATATAGTAAATTAAAAGTGATAAATGCTATAGAATAAAAGAGAAGGGTCAGGAAAATTAACAATATCACCGAGAGGTGTAGAAGATGACAGGATATGTGTAGTGGAATTTTGAAGGAGTTGCCCAAAGTAGGTTTTATCATGAATGGAAACACACCAAAATGCTTGTGTAAAAACTGTATTTTTTCTTTAAAAATTTGTTTTTCAACATTTTTTTATTTATTTTTGGGACAGAGAGAGACAGAGCATGAACGGGGGAGGGGCAGAGAGAGAGGGAGACACAGAATCGGAAACAGGCTCCAGGCTCCAAGCCATCAGCCCAGAGCCTGACGCGGGGCTCGAACTCACGGACCGCGAGATCGTGACCTGGCTGAAGTCGGACGCTTAACCGACTGCGCCACCCAGGCGCCCCAAAACTGTATTTTTTCTTATTTATTTACCAAATGGTTTAGAATAAACATGTACTACTTTTAGAGACAGGGAATAAAAGGTTGTGACTCACTGTTTATTGATGTATCATCAGTCTTTATTCTGTCAGACAGTATCTATGGAACCAAGCTATGAATTAGAAAATCAACAAAAGATTTTTATTTTACAGATCCTGTAGAATATTGCTACTTACATGTCTTTTATAAGTGAAGTAATAAATAGTCTAAATCAAAACAGTGACATTGCTACTTTCTTCTACAGTTTATATCTAAATAATGTGACTGTTTCCCATCTGCCCTAGCAGATAAGCATGTGAAGAAGGTACAAGCCTTTTCTAGACAAATGAAAGTGTTTCACCAATATATGATAATAGACATCTCCCAAATACGTGGAGACACCGGACTAATTATCTCCAGAGATATCTTCATATAATCCATCCCAGAAGTAAAGTGTTGAATTTAAACCACGCCTTGGATTTGTCTTAAACTGATCCACCAGGGAGGGGGAGAGGATGGCACAACAGATAAAACAAGATGGCAAAATGCTGAAGTTGAGTGATATGTACCACTCCCTTTGGGTTCAATATACAAGTATTATGTTTGGAATATTTTTATGGTAACATATTATAAAAATACAGCCCTCAATTTTCAATATTTAGAATTATTGTCAAATGCTAAAGTAGTCATAATAAATCACTGCTTCCTCAGCTATTGGGGACATGTATTGAAAATCAAATGTTTTATATATTTCATAATCAAATCACCTTATGGTCCAAGTGTCTAGTTGATAATATTCACTTTTGAATTATTTTTAGGTCAAAATAAAGTCTTCCATGCTTTTTTAAGGCAGTACACCAGCATTTCATTTACATTTGAGTCCCAGTAGGTAAGAAAATTATACCTCCTCAGTTTGGACTTTGTCTACATATATACTTATAGCCCATATTCCTACAGAGGTAGGATGACCCTCCGCCTCAGCCTGATGTCTTAGACTCCTTAATCTTAATGCCCAATGTCATCTTGGAACCTGTTTCCATTGGTTTTGAAGTATAGTAGCTTTTATTTTTTTTACTTCTAATCCCCTTTATCTATTTTACCCATCTCTCCACAGTATCTTTCTGTAATCAACTCTGAAACATATCATGATTGAGGCATTTGTCAAAGAGGTCCCCTTTGACCTAACCAGTATGCAGCAGCAGCATGATGGAAATAGTTTATTGGGGGGAGTACATATTTCCAGGTTCTCTGAGCTAATGACTATGAGCAATCCAGACCAAATCATCAGGAGCAGAGAGGTGCTTCAAACAGCTAGACATCTAAGGAGACTCAGACATGTACACTGTTACTCTGTAATGGATCCTGGTCTGGGGGAGCAAATCTCAGATGAATTTTGGGAGCCTCCACTTCTCCCCATGCCCTGCAGTCAGAGCCTACTAGCAACACGCCTGAAAATCAAACAAAGTTGGGTTTATTCATTCATTGTCACGAGGGAACTTGCACACCTAGGGAACTTCTGCTACTTCATCAAGCAGGAATTGGAAAGGACCTCCAGGATTTGGGCCGAAGGTGATTTTGAGGGAGAGTTCAAGGAGGCAGGATTTGCTCTAGATTGGGTGCTCTTAGAAAAGGGGGGTAATCCTGTGATTAAATATCTTAATAATTTTCATAAAGAAAGAGGGAGGGATAAAGCAGCGCTGAAGCTGCAATTGGTAAAGAAGCAGCATTCTGTCCTGTTAGCTGATAGATGAGGATATTTGGTCATTTTTAAGGTTTGCACAATGACCTTCTACTTGTTTGTGCTCAAAATAATATGAGAGTAGGCTTGTTTTTGTCTCACAACCATGTTCACAAAACAACATTGTCCGACTATCTCTTAAGGTGGTTTATGTTACACAAGTAGGCTCCAACCAACCCGTAGGTGACGGGACAGCTCCTGGCAACTTCAAGGCATGTACGTTAGGCTCAGCTATTAGGGATTGCTTTGCCCCTTCTCAGAACTCTATTCTCTTATTAGCTTGAAATATTGTATAACTATTTATGTGAATCAAAAATGATCAACATAGACAGTTTCATATGGTTTAACCTACATTAACGTAGACCAAGAGGATTTTATACTTAGTCTACAATATCTTAAAATACACCAGGTATGTCTTTGTTATATTACAAAATGTAAATTATGGATGCTACTTTTAATAAAGAATCAATATACAGAAGGGTCATATCAAGAACATGATCTATATTCTACAGCCTAATATACTAGAAAGAACACATTTAGGCTTTGGAAGACTGAGTTCAAGCTCAGATCATAACATATTACTTATATAACCTTGGATAAATTGTATAATACCTCTAAATCTCCCTAAGATCACTTATAATTTGTTTTATTCTTTATTTATTTTTGAGAGAGAGAGAGTGAGACAGAGTGTGAGTGGGGGAGGAACAGAGAGAGAGGGAGGCACAGAATTTGAAGCGACATCCAGGCTCTGAGCTGTCAGCACAGAACCCGAGGCGGGGCTCGAACTCACCAACCGTGAGATCATGACCTGAGCCAAAGTCGGACGCTTACCGACTGAGCCACCCAAGCACGCCAAGATCACTTATAAAACATGCCTAACAAATACAAATCATTCAATAAAACCTAATTCTATTTCCTTCCCCCTAAATCTGCAACTTAAGACAGTGTCTATGATGTTTGCTCAAAGTTCACTATGTAATTATCATAAAGAGCTCTTCCTAAAGAATATGTTTAAAAATATATTTAAAAAATTTTATATGACCACATGATAGCTGGTATCACATAAAACTTTTCTCATCATTTTATTTCCCTTTACACTCTAGTTGTCAGAAATTTCCCTTTTGGAAAGAAATACAGTGGCCCATGCAATAAATGTTTCAAATTCCTGACACAACTAGTTCTATTATTCCTTATTATTTCCAAGACCTCTCTTATCTTTATTTTAAATATTTTCTTCAATGTATGTTGCTTATTATATAACGCCTTCCCTTATTGTATTTGAAATTTGGGGAAATGTGATTTTTTTAAAGAAATAGTCATGTAAATTATCCCCCCAAGTGTTTGCGAAATTCAAGAAGGTAAACAAAATGATTGATTAATCATGTAATGTTTATTGTATTTCATATATGACCTGAAAGAACATGTAATAGTGTTTCAGAGTATACCACAGTATTTTTCTGACACATTTTATACATTTATAGGATTTAAAATATGTGATGATAATTTCTGCTTAGGCAAAAGTTGAGGGGAATTTGCGAGGTGGGTTACTTGGGCAAACTCCAAGCACCATTGCTGTAGTTGGTCTTGAGGCCAAACTGATAGTCATTTGGTCTTTCTTAACCCAGCACTTAAAGGCTCCCTTCCCTTCAGCAAGAACTTCTGTTGATGTATGTGGATAGCTGGTAGATTGACATCAACTGTTCATTTCATCCTGATCACTTGGCTGTTTGGTGTCTTTTCCATGGTGGATTCTCTCTGGTGTGATTTAAAAAAAAAAAAAAAAGAAATAAAGACATTTTGTGCCTCCCCAAAAGTCTACTTAGATGCCACTTTTCCAGATTTCCTTGCCTCATTTTCATTCAGGCCCCCAACTAACTAGCTATGCTCTTCACCATTACCCATGAATCTGTAAATGTCTTTATCTCAGTCCAGTTTTCTCTTTCTACAGAATAGATGACCAGCTCCCCTGTCTGCAGCTTGATGCATTGACAAGATTTTTTTTCATTTTATTTATTTTAAAGAGAGAGAGAGAAAGAGAGAGTACTAGTGCACATGTTCCAGGGGGCAGGGAGGGGCAGAAGGAGAGGGAGAGAGAGAATCCCAAGCAGGCTGTGCACTGACAGAGGATCCCGCACATCATGAGATCATGACTTGAGCTGAAATCAAGAGAGGGATGCTTAACCTACCGAGCCGCCCAGGCACCCCAGATGCTTTGACAAGATTTCTACTCGCCACTTCTCTCCCAGCCACCTCTCTCCCAGCCATTTCTCCCCCAGCCACTCAAGTGGGATGACATCTACAATGCCTGCCACTTCTTGCTAATCTGCTCCAGTTAATACATGGCACCAATGTGTTCTGTAAAATGTTGAAATATTGTTTGAGTCCCTTTGGATATGACCATGAATAAATTCTCTGAATATGTACTGTTTCTGATAAATTTTTGATGGGTATTTAAAAAAAATAATAAAACCACTCATTCACTTGATGGCTACTCACATACAATATACCATGGTTAATTAGATTACTGTGTTCATCTACTCTAGTAGAGATACCACATACAGCGCAGTAGCTGAAACTGGGACTATCACTCATAAAGTTTATAGTAGTACATTGTCAATTGGAATGGCCTATCTTACTTTTGCAGGAGCCAAACTGGTAAATTAAATAGGATATGATGGGGGAACACCAAGCCTTCATTTTTGAGAGTAGCATTCAACTGTCATCTCTCCCCCAGGGTATAATACTGTCTTTGACTCACCATTTTGGCTGGGAGGGTTAGAGCTTTCACATGGCCTTTTCTACCATAATAGCTTTTATTTTTTTATAATGTCTCTTCTTGCTAAGTCAAGGATCCAGTGTGAGAATTTTGGCAACTGTTCAGCATGTCTATTGCAACATATATTTGGAAAATTGGAAATGACTGACAAATTTCCCACTGTGGGTTTTACCTGAATAAGAACTCCCCTTGTTATCTTATTCACATGTGGACCTACTCTAATAGGGATCTACACTGGCACTTTGAGTACCTAGGTACTTGAGACAATTTGGACCCAGAATCTAACAACCCTTGAAAAAAAAATGAATATTTCCCCTAACCCTTGTTTATGATTACCTGAGTAGGTATCCATAATGTCTGAGTCTGTGAATTCACTCTGAAATTAACAGGCAGTATTTGGTTTCTTTTTAAAACACATGTCATGCATTTCTTACGATTGATGACCTTTTCATTCTATCAAATGTGGTCTTCTTTATGTATCAGTATCTTAGAAACTAGCTTATAGGGTCATTCTGAGGATTAGATGAGTGAAAATATATAAGCAAGAACTGGGTGAATATTTTTAAAGCACTTAGTAAGACTTTATTATTATCATTCCACAATTATACCTTCAGAAAACTTAGCTTAAGAAATAATTAAAGAAAGATGTATACATACACATATTCACCACGGTGATTTATATAATAGATTGGAAAACAGAATAATAATGCACAATAAGGGTTGGTTAAACAAATGATGGAAATAAATGGGGTGATCATATATGTTCCTAATAAATATGCTCATTTATTTTTCAAATATGTTCACAGTAGATGATTATGTAAAAGAAAAAGTTGCCTAAAATAGTTGCATGTAAGATATAAAATCATTTTGAAAATAAGTAGTATAGTCACATATATCCATGGACCTATACTGAGAAAAATGATTAAAAGGATAGAGACATAGATTTCTAATTAGTCACATTTTATGTATCTTTCTTTTTTTTTTTCTGTATGCACTTTTAATTTTTCTACCCTAAACCTATAATACTATATCTAATTTTAAAATGATAATTCAAACACATACCTTTTACAAGTCACTTTGTGGCAAGGAATGTCTTTGATTCAATTTGGCAGAAAAATAAAGATTTGAAAATCTATTCATAGATCTTAGCAGTAGAAAAAAAAGAGATTTTACTCTCAGGTATTCTTAGCACATCCCACATCCCTGTGTCCTCACAGTGCCTCATACAGTACAAGTGTCTAATTAATGTTTGTTGGAGAATGAAAAGAAAGAAAGAGCAATCATGAATAAAATATAATCAAACTTTAGATAAAGCATAGCCAAAAAAATGTTAAAGCAATGAACTAGGGGAAATATTTGTAATAGGGAATAAAAGACTAATATACTTACATACAAAACAAAGACATTGGTTAAAAAAAATGGTAACCATAGATATTCCTATTTTAACATTTGTGTGGTACTAACTCCTATACAGTCACATATGGCTTAGTATTTGCTTATGCATTTTGATCATAAGCACCTAGGCTCTTGTGTTATGACATTGTGAAGAATACTGATGTAAGAATAATAAATAGGCACACACAAAATCATTCAACTGCTGCCTCGCTATTATTAACTTTACTTCATCCTGAACTAGGATTAATTTTGTTGATCACTGAAATGATTATCTAGCTTTATTTTAAAAGAATCTTGAGGCACCTGGGTGGCTCATTTGGTTTAGCATCTGACTCTTGATTTTTGTTCAGGTCATGATCTCATGGTTTGTGAGATCCAGCCAAGCCTCGCATTAGGCTCTGCGCAGACAGCACAAGCCTTCTTGGGATTCTTTCTTTCTCTCTCTCTCTCTCTCTCTCTGTCTCTCTGCCCCTCCCCTGCTCCCTCTCTCTCACACACTCTCTCTCTCTCCCTCAAAATAAATAAACTCAAAAAGAAAAAAAAAGAATCTTGGTAATGCTTTGCTACCCATATTTGTCAAGGTTTCCTAGGTAGTAGTTAACCTATTTAATGTCAGAGAAGTTCAAAAAACAGCACATGTAAATATGGGATGAGAAGAGATCATTGAGAAAATATTGCCTTTTTAAAAATTTCTGATGCTATGTGAAAACCTGTATGAAGGGATTCAGCAGATCAAATGTGTCTGTAAAGTTATTTATTGAGACCAAAGGGAAGGGCCATTATATCTTTCCTCACAACTTTTTTTTACATGTTTTATATTCTATATATCTTTGTGTGTAAGGGATTAAAAAACAGGTCAGCCAAATGAAGATGGGGGTGTAGATTAGTTAAGGAACAGGTTTCAAAGAGGAATTTGTTTATTACTCGTGCGTTTTTTTTCTGGTGTTTGTTTGTTTCCATTTGCCAAATACACATGAATCCTGTCTGTGTACCAAGCACGATGCTGGATATATAAGATGGACGAGACACACGCTTCGCCTGCCTCAGCAGAGATCATACTTCAGTGGCACACTAAGGCAGTAAACAAGTAAACAAATAAATAAGCAGCACAAGTATAGATTTGGTGAGCACTATGAAGTAAATTCAAGGCATGCTCTCAGAAATAGTGGTAAGGGCTGAGGGGAGCTTCGAACCAAAGGGGGAATAGCTTGGGAAACCTTTCTGAAAAATGCATATTTAAGCTGCAACCTGAAAACCGCATCAAATGCAGGGAAGGGTCCAGCCTGTTCCTGAAACTGGCAGAAAGCTAGTGTCTCAAGATCACAAACTGAAAAAAATGAGGTGATCACTACAGGTGGAAGGACAAAGCTCAGGGCTGTTTGGAGAATATGCAGTATATTTTCAAGATTAGCTTTTGAATATAACAAAGGGTTCATTACAAAAAGTAAGCCCACATTTCCATAGCTGTGCCTTTCTTGATTTAAAATATGCCTTATCAGATCTCCAAAACAAATGAAGTGAAAAAAAGCAAGACGCAAAACTGCATGCCATCATCTGTCTTTATATGCATAGAATATCCTGGAATGATATATGAGAAACTGATAACAGTGATTGCCCTGAGGAGGGAAGCCAGGTGGCTGTGGGAGGAATGGAAGCTCGTCTACTGTTCACACTCACCTTGTCAATTTTGTCCTGTGCTTGTGTTACACTGAAGAAAAAAATTAATCATTTTTAAGTTCGAAATATTAACTGTTTCTTAATGTTTCATTGTGGAGATTCGGTCCAAACGTGCCTAATTTGGTTCTGAGTTCCCATTTGTCTCTGAAAATAAAGAGTATATAACAGAGGCTTTCAATGAAATACAATAGAGATATAATCTCTCCTTTAAAAAACGTATTCTTGGGGCACCTGGGTGGCTCAGTCAGTTGAGTGACCGACTTCAGCTCAGGTCATGATCTCACTCATGGTTTGGGAGTCCCAGCCCCCGCATCGAGCTCCCTGTAGTCAACCCGGAGCCCTCTTCTGATCCTCTGTCTCCCTCTCTCTGCCCACGCGCTCAGCCCCTCCCCCACTCACGTTCTTTCTCTCTCTCTCTCTCTCTCTCTCTCTCTCTCTCTCTCAAAAATAAATAAACTTTAAAAAAATGAAATTCTTGGGGGGCCTGGGTGGCTCAGTCCCTTAAGCGGCCGACTTTTGCTCAGGTCATGATCTCGCCGTCTGTGAGTTTGAGCCCCAAGTCAGGTTCTGTGCCAATGGTTCGGAGCCAGGAGTCTGTTTCAGATTCTGTGTCTCCCTCACCCTCTGTCCCTCCCTCACTCGTGCTCTCTTTCTGTCTCAAAAATAAACATTTAAAAAAAAGAAATTATTTTAAAAAAAGAGTACTTTTCTATTAAAGATCCCTTGAAGTTATCAGAGTAATTTTAGTGCTTTGAAAACTATTTATTACTAATAAGTTTTTGAACACACCAGTTGTATAATAAAATGAGGAAAATCACAAGGTCTTCAGCTGTCTCACCTGTGAAATGGAAGGATAGAGCTAGATGATTTACATGTCCATTGTGGTTCTAAATTGCTACGATTTTTCCAATTCATCCATTCATTCATCAAGTATTTGTTGATTCCTAATTTGAACCAACGCTATACTAGACACTGGGAAATCAAAGATGTGTTCTATGTCAGAGAGTGGTATATACTTGACCACTATTTTGTCTCCACTTTTTGAACAGTTGTAGTATTTTTATTAGGCAAAGATTTTTTTATTACAGTTTTGGGGTTTTTTTTGGTGTTTATTTTTGAGAGAGAGAGAGAGAGAGACAGAGTATGAGCAGGAGAGGGGCAGAGAGAGGGAGACAGAATCCGAAGCAGGCTCCAGGCTCTGAGCTGTTAGCACAGAGCCCGAAGCGGGGCTTGACCCACAAACCGTGAAATCATGACCTTAGCCAAGTCGGACACTTAACGACTGAGCCACCCAGGTGCCCCTGAGTAGGCAAAGATTGCTAGCCAATCTGACTCTACCTCTCCACTTCCAAACCAGTGTTACTGGAAGCGATGTAGATGGTCAAATTCCGGGTCTTGTACCTCCCCTTACCTTTCCTCTTTTCTCTCACAGACTGAAATGTAGATGTAATGGCAGAAGTCAGAGCAACCACCTTAGATGACAGGATGGAGCAATACTTGGAAGATAAAAGAGATAAAGACAAAAGGAACATTTGTCTTGACATTATGGAGTTGCCATGTCAACTGTGAACAGTTTATGATCAGATGGATACAGAAAAAACTATCTTTTTTTAAGCCACTTTATTTTTGTTTATTTGTTTTTTTAGTTACAGCAACTCCGTTGTTGTCTCCTAGCTAGTGTCAGGTTCTTGCAACAGAGGAAGTCACAATCGGAAAAGAGAGAAACATGCCAGCAAATGATTGCAACATTAATTAGCAGGCACTTTAAAAAATGGTCTACAAGGAGTATTCCAGGAAAAAAGTATCAGCTGACTCTGCTGAAGGAAATCAAGGAAATATTCAAAGAAAAAAAAAAGAGAGAGAGGGAGAGAGAGACATTTGGCTGGGTCTTCAAGGATAAATAATATTTTTTTCTAGATATAAAAGAAAATAAGGATATTCCTAGAATGTAAAAATTCCCAAGTCATGACAAGATACGTATTGTATTGAAAATACTGAAAAGTTCATTGTGACTGACATTTGAGGTGTATAAGGGAAGAATGGCAACGTATGTTAGTTAGGCAGGGTGAGATTTTGAAGGCAAATAAGTTTGGCCTTTTTCCTTTAGGTCATGGGGAGTCTGCAAGATTCATAATAGACAGGAGAGTGACACCATCAGATTTGTTTCTTAGGAAGTTAACTCTGATGGCAATTTTAAAGGTAGATGGGTTGGAAGAGGAAGACGTATAAAAGCAAGACTAATTTCAACTTCATGGATAGTCGGTAACTTGAATAAGAAGACATATGCATTTTTCACATTAGCCTATTAATTATTCAGAACTTATAAGGTAATCAATATTAACCACCCTTCTTGCTTTTTCTGCATTTACATATTAAAAATATTAGTGGAACCCTAGGAAATATGGTAAAATTATTGTTAACAGAAGTCATCAATATGAATGAAAACTTAATTTATGTGTATATATTTGTACACGTCCGCATATATGTGTAAAGAGAGAAGCAGAGACAGAAAGAGAAAGAGTGACTAGTAGGTAGATATAATGGAAGCTTCACAGGTGTGTTTATATATAGATATCATTAATAAGTTAATTTCCAGGAGAAATTTACATATGTTCTGATCAGTGTGTAGGCAGAAGGCAGAGAACTAACCTAATAATTGATCTGTCCTGTCAGATAAGCATTCCAAGAGAAGACCAATTACACTAAGACCAAATTATACTTTTCAATTACACAGGTGAATCAATCCAACTCAACATGTCAAAGCATAAAAAAATGTTTTAGAAAAGACAGGCAACATACTAAATTTCCCTACCTATTACCTGGAAGTAAGTACTACTCGGAAGAGTAAAATGTCATTCTGTCAATATCCGTGAGCTTATGAAGGTTTCCCAGCCCTATCCATCAAGGTGCCTTCTACCTCACTATCAAATACTTCCCCAAAATATATTACCTTGTGAATTATCTTCAGAATGCTCCAAATTCAAGAATAAGGCAATGGTAAAATAACAACATTCATAGACCCATCAATGTTCCCAGCACAGTTAATCTCATTTCTCTCTTCCTGCATCTTTTGTTTCATTTTTAAATCTTGCCTTCCTGAATTAGGGTGTGTGATAAATAGGCTGTGATTAATGCATCAAACTATGTAATACCTAAGCAAGTAGGGGGAAAAGGAAAAAGAAAAAAAAAAGAAAGAAACTCGTCTACATTGTCATACCATTGTGACTAAAAACTTGAGGAATATGGAGTGAGATAGAGCAGGAGTGGTTATTTAGAGCAGACCATGAAGAGTTATTAGACCAACTTAAGGTTAGGTATCATTATCCTGGTAATGATGGGATGCCAGCGAAGGGTTTTAAGCAGAAGAGTGTTATAATTGGATTTGCTTTTCTTAAAAGATCTCTCTGGCTCCAGTAGGAAAATGAATTGCTTGACAATAAGGAGAGGAAGGACAGAAAAGAAGCTACAACAGTAACCTAGTAGGGACAAAGGGTGCCTTCAGTCAGACTGCAGTGAAAGCAGAGAAGTGGGCACATACTAGAGATATCTAGAAAATAAAACCAGTAGGACTTTGTGAGAGATTAGACAGGAGAACAGAAATAAGGACGAGTGGAAGATAATAATAATATCCTACAATAGCATGATTATTTGCTGCACACGAAACTCGTTATGTTTATTTCACTCAATTCTGACACTATAGAAGAAACGACTATTGTGATCACTCAATTTTAAAGAAGAGTAAACAGACTGAGAGGCTAAGTGACTTAACTAGGGTCTTAAGCAACTGGTAATATTTGGAGTTTGTACTTGAACTCAAGAATTCTTTTTTTCAAGTTCAGAATACTTTCTATTGAAAACCCACCAATCTGCCCTTTTCTGAGAAACTAGTCCCTGAGAAGGCCCTTGGATCACAACTGGGTGTTAATTTATCTACTCACCTCTCAATTCTAATCTCTCTGGGCAATGAGCCCAATCAATTTGGCAGGAACATCAAAGCAAGGAAATGCAAGGTCACAAGCCACCCAGCATTCAAAAATGAGAGGAAAACAAAATAGAAAAAGAAAAACAGAGAATCCTTCTGTACCATAATCAACTCTAGAAAGAATCATAATTGGACATGGTTAAGTCATCCTTAAATGTTACGTGTCACCAGAGTTGTGCAATGATAACAATAGAAATTAATCCTGCTCTTAAGGCAGTGAGTTCAAAGTCCATTTATCCAAAGCTTTAGCCCCAGGCATATGTGCCAATGAATTCTTTATATAGTAAATAATGCTAAGCGTTATAAGTCTTTTTATCATTAGCACAATTTTTCATAAGTATTTTTGGAACTATAAATGATATGGGAGCAAAGTGATGCATCTGGAACCAGCCTGATGGAATTTAGATGGGTAGATGTCTACCGTCATAACTGGTACACAGTCACAATGGCTCTTTATTGTCTTATATAGAGTAATAGGGATAAGAAAAAGTCTGAATTTAGGATTAGGCAGAGAAAAAGGCAAGTTACATGAAATAATTTCAGTAATTCTAGAAATTTCCCCATCTAATAAATTTATAATCTAGCCTAAAAAGTAAAATATTACCACCACAAAGAAAGCTACCAGTAAATTCCTCCCTGATTTGACCCACCTGGCCATCAGACAGAGATATCTCAATCTTGAATTTTGTGTTTATCATTCTCTTGCCTATTTTTTTCCCTCAATACCACATAGGTAAATGTTCCTAAGTAACATGTTATTTTCTTTTCTTTTTTGGAATCTCTTATGAAATTCAATCATAATATAAATAGTTTTCTATGATTTTCTTCCTGACTTCAAAATTCTAATTCAAAAATATTTTATTTGTTTATTTCAAAATGTAAATCATTGGCAAACTACAGCATTGGCTGACTTTATTATTGGTCACATAATAGTTGCAAAATAACCTCAAAACAGATCCTAACAAAACTATGTCCTGTGTGATGTATGACGTTGGCCTTAAGAATCCACCATCATAAAGGAATAAGACAACCAAAAGAATTACAAAAAGGCTTATGCAACAACTCCCATCATGACAGACAGAAGCTTAATTGGTTTTTATCAAGAAGTTGGAAATGGTCTTAAAAGGAAACGAACCTTTGAAAGTCCAAGCAGAAACTGGGAGAAGAAACACAAGTGGCCTGCCTTTTAGAGGACTACTGGGAGCTATCCCTGGTGCTGCCCCAGAATCAATCTCTCTAACACTGACTTTGGGCTGTTTGGCCCCAGGAAAACTTCCCTAATGAGTAGAGATAGATTGAGTCTCAACTGTTCACGTGGCTGGATCTAACCAACCCCCTAGCTTCAGTTCTGCAAGTGACTGTGCTGTGTTCTGTGCTCTGTATCTCTAGTATTGCTCTTCCTCCTGCCTCATTTGTACCACATCTCTCTCTGAGCACCACCACCACCACCAATATGACAACAATCATGTCTCAAAAGTCTACTGTCTCCAGGTACTTGCTAATTATCGATATTGATGTCTTTCTCCTTATCGGCAAGAAAAAAAAAAAGAGAAAGTAAGAGAAAAGCCCTATATAGTAGTATTCATTTTACAGATGAAGCAGCAGGCTTAAGAATACATAAACTCAAAGTTACATGTCTAATAAGAGGCAAGGCTTCACAGTATGTTTGCCTGACTTCAAAGCTATAACCAATTTCCTACTTCTTTCACTATAAACTGCTTGAAGAGCACTTCTTTCTGGAATCTTTGAAACTCCTAGCCTTTTTTGGGACAAGACTTCCTTGGGCTCAATTGCATTATAATACCATTTAAATGTGCAGGCGTACCTCATAGATATTTCAGGTCTCCTTCCACACCACACAATAAAGCAAATATTACAATAAAGTGAATCAAATAAATTTTTGGCTTCCCAGTGCATATAAAAGTTATGTTTGTAGTATACCATAGTCTATTAAGTGTAAAATAGCATTAGATCTAATGAGATGTATACGTACATACATATATATACATATATATGTATAGATCTCATTAGATCTAATATATATATAGATCTCATTAGATCTAATATATATATATATATATATATATATATATATATATATATATAACTAAAAATACTTTATGGCCAAAATGCTACCCATCATCTGAGGTTTCAGTGCATTATAAACTTTGCTGGTGGAGGGTCTTGCCTCACTGTTGATGGTCACTGACTGATTAGGGCCGTGGTTGCTGAAGTTTGGGGTGGCCGTGACAATTTCTGAAAATAGGACAACAGTCAAGTTTGCTGCATCAATTGACTCTTCTTTGCATGTACGATTTATTTTTTTCAAAATTGAAGTCAAATGTCGTCAACCCTGTTACTGCTTCATCAACTGAGTCTATGTAATGTTCTAAATCTTTCATTGGGGGCGCCTGGGTGGCGCAGTCGGTTAAGCGTCCGACTTCAGCCAGGTCACGATCTCGCGGTCCGTGAGTTTGAGCCCCGCGTCAGGCTCTGGGCTGATGGCTCGGAGCCTGGAGCCTGTTTCCGATTCTGTGTCTCCCTCTCTCTCTGCCCCTCCCCCGTTCATGCTCTGTCTCTCTCTGTCCCAAAAATAAATTAAAAAACGTTGAAAAAAAAAAAAATTTTAAATCTTTCATTGGCATTTCAACAATCATCACAGTATCCTCATAGCATCTTCCATCTGAAGAAACCACTTTCTCTGCTCATCTATAAGCAGCAACTCCTCATCTGTTCAAGTTTTATCATAAGATTGCCATAATTCAGTCACATTTTCAGGCTCCACTTCTATGTTTTTGCTGTTTCCACCACATCTACAGTGACTTCCTCCAATGAAGTCTCAAACCCATCAAAGTCATCCATGAGGGCTAGAATCAACTTCTTCCACACTCCTGTTAATGTTGATATTTTGGCCACTTCCCTTGAAGCACAGATGCTTTTAATGTCATCTAGAATGGTGAATCCTTTCTAGAAGATTTTCAGTTCACCTTGCCCAGATCCATCAGAGGAAATCTATCTATCTATCTATCTATCTATCTATCTATCTCTGTATAGATACATATATCTATATACATGTATCTATACAGAGATAGATAGATAGATATAGATATATAGAAGCTATAGCCTTACAAAATGTATTTCTCAAATAATAAGTCTTGAAAGCCAGACTTACTCTTTGGTCCATGGGTTGCAGAATAGATGTTGTATTAGCAGGCATGAAAATAGCATTAACCTTGTTGTACGTCCCCTTCAGAGCTCTTGGGTAACCAAGTGCATTGTCAATGAACAGTCATATTTTGAAAGAAATCTTTTTTATGACCAGTAGATCTCAAAGGTGGGCTTAAAATATTCAGTAAACCATGTTGTAAACAGATGCACTAACCTACAGTCCTTGTCGTTCTATTTTTTGGAGCACAGGCAGAGTAGACTTAGCATAATTCTGAAGGGCCCTAGGGTTTTTGAAATGGTATGCAAGCACTGGTTTCAGCTGAAAGTAGCTAGCTGCTTTAACCCCTGACAAGAGAATCAGCCTGTCCGTTGAAGCTTTGAAGCCGGGTGCTGACTGCTCCTCACTAGCTGTGACAGTCCTAGATGGCATCTTCTTCCAACAGAAGGCTGTTCCAGCTCCACTGCAAGTCTATTGTTTAGGGTAGTCACTTTCATTCATTAGCTTAGCTGGATCTTCTGGATAACTTGCTGCAGCCTCTACATCAGCACTTGCTGCTTCACCTGGCACTTTGATGTTATGGAAATGGCTGCTTTCCTTAAACCTCATGAATCAGCCTCTCCTAGCTTCAAACTTTTCTTCTGCAGCTTCTTCACTTCTCTTAGCCTTCATATAATTGAAGAGAGTGAGGGCCTTCTTCTGGATTTGGCTTCAGGGAAGGTTGTGGCTGGTTTGACCTTCTATCCAGACCATTCAAACTTTCTCCATATCAGCAATGAGGCTGTTTCGCTTTCTTCTCATTTGTGTGTTCAACAGAGTAACACACTCAATTACCTTCAAGAACATTTCCTTTGCATTCACAACCTTGCTACCTTTGGGCCCATCTCAACTTTTGACATGCCTTCCTCATTAAGCATAGCCATTTCTAGCTTTTGATTTAAGGTGAAAGACATACAACTCTTTCTTTCACTTGAACTCTTAGAGGCCATCATGGGAGTGTTAACTGGCCTAGTTTCAATACGTCATGTCTCAGGGAATAGACAGGCACAGGCCGAAGAGAGGGACAGAGATGGGAGATGGCTGGTTGATGGAGCAGTCAGAGCACACACAACATTTATCAGTTAAGTTCCTCATCTTACATGGGTGCAGTACATCGTGCCCCTGAAACAAATAGAATAGCAACATCCAAAAAAAATAATTATAGTGAAAAATTTTGGAAGATTGTGAGAATTACCAAAATGTGACACAGAGACACGAAAGTGAGCAGGCACTGTTGGAAAAATGGCACCAATCGACTTGTGAGATACAGGCTTGTCACAAACCTTCAATTTGTAAAAACCACAGTACCTGGGAAGTACAATGAAGAGAAGCGCAATAAAATGAGGTGTGCCTCTGTCTGTTTTGAAAAAACAGTTAACACCTATCAAGTATTTGAAATTTTCCAGGCACTGTCTTAAGTATTCACAACAACACTATGACATAGGATTTTGTACTTTCCTCTATTTTACAGATCAGAAAACTGACACAAAGGGAGGGTCATCTGATGCGAGGATTGGAATCTAGGCATTTGACTCCAGAAGCCATTTTCTTTACAAATGTGCTAAACTGCCTTTCTTTATCTTTTTTTTTTATATGTTTATTTATTTTTGAGAGAGAGAGAGAGAGAGAGAGAGAAAGCATGAGTGGGGGAGGGGCAGCGAGAGGGAGACAGAATCTAAAACAGATCCCAGGCTTAGAGCTGTCAGCACAGAGCCCGATGCGGGGCTCAAACTCACGGACCATGAGATCATGGCCTGAGTGGAAGTCGGACGCTTAACTGACTGAGCCACCCAGGTGCCCCTGACTTTCTTTATCTTTAAAGATTATCTTTGGCTGCCTTGTTTCATACATAATCCTTCTTGAGTACTTCTGATTTTATTTTTAAAAATAAGAGTCATGTTGTTAATATGATATTGCATTTTAAGCTAATTTAGGAAATAAAATGGTATGCTCAATCTCCTAATAGCATTTTAAACTAAAAATTAATGATTAAATAAAATACTTTAATCTTATAAATTAACAGAGGCAAAGTGGTCAGACATCAAGCATCTGGTTATTAAAAGGAAACTGAAATATTGTAAGAATCAGATTTGAATGCACACTGAAAAGTAGAAATGGCCAATACTATCATATTTTTGAAGGTATTTTACATATCCTTTCTAGTTTTCCTTTCATTTAAAAATTTTTATATTCCTTTTTAATGACATGGAAATGAATTAGGAAATGTCAGGCTTTTCAAAATCAATCCAAACAGAATGTCAAACCAGGAGGTTTCATTTAGGGCAATGGGGGCTCCTTTGGTTGTTTCCTCTATCTCCCTCACTTCTTCATATCCTCAATCACTGCCATTTCTGGTCTGAGCTTTTACAGCACAGCTGCAAAGGATGCCCTCCTTAGAGACAGAAATGCATTCCGGCCATGATGAACTTGGAATGCCCTCAGGTTGTGGCAAGGGAGGAGCTTAGCACTTGGACCTGGGTAACGTTCTTTTCTCATTTTTTTAATCAAAGTGCACCATTTGTGTTCCATACATACTGCCTGAGGCACAATTTATTTAAAACAATATGGCATATCAGATAAGGCTAATAATAATAATGGTAATAACAATAATAATAACAATACAGGAATAGCAATATGCTCATAAATAACATAGAAAACCACATGGCCCTAGTACCTTCATGAAATGGGACTTCAATATACATATTTCTTATACAGCTTTATGCATGACTTCATTTCTATGGTTTGCACTTCACTGCTCTGTTGTGTCACTCTCCCAATAAACCTATACATCACACAGAGTGAAATATGTTCGCAGTCTCTTTACTTGACGAAAAAAGAAGCAGTGTGGTTTAGAAGAATGAGCACTGAACCAGAAGTCCAAAGATTAGATCTTGAGTCCCAGCCCGGCCACTTTCCGGACTCCGGATGTTGGGTGAGTTGCATATCCTCTCTGATATTCAGTTTGCACACCAATGGGACATGTCTGTCCACACCCCAGAGTCCTTGTGGGAACTAATTGAGCTAATTCATGAGAAAGCATTCTAATACATTGCTGTACATAAAAGATTTTTGTGTTTGCAAGGGGAGGCTCAAAACTCTACAAATAAATGTATAGCTTTACATTTTTTAATACAAATTTTAGCTTTTCATAAATTTACTTACTGGTAAATTAGTTCACTGCTGGTATTTCTGTGTGATTTGTTGCCATATAAAGCAATATATGTGTTGAAGACCCTTAGATCTCTTTAGACTTGTTATATTTTAGGAGTGATAAAGACTGAAAAGTATATGGTTAGGGCTGCTTTACCTCTTCATTTTCAATGGGTTATAATTTCACTTTTAAATTCTCGTATTTTTTGTACCAAAAAAAATAGCACATTGAAAAATGCAGAAGCATGTTAACTGACGTTGGTAGCTTTTAATCATACCGTGTCTTATCTGTTTGACTGCGGATGCCAATCTAATTTTGAAAATCATTATCTAACCTGTTCTATGTTACCAATAATTTCTGTCCTTTAAATAATTTAGACCTCGTGCAATTTCTGGTAAGCTTTTGGATCCCTGACTATACATTTGCTTTGACATCGTTTGAGTCACAGTACGTTTTTGAAATGAGAGGTTTGTTTTAATTAAAATTTTTGACTTCTAATGCTGTCGGGACTTCTCTCTTTTCATCATTGTTTCTACCACTTGAATGACATGCCCAAGCATACCAAACCTATGCAGAATGCTAAGAATCTAAATATTTTCTTATCATACATGATCCACGTACTGTATGAGAGTTGTAAAGTAAAGCATGGTGTGTTGCAGAAATCAGCCTTCCATATCACAGTTTTCCTCCCTGAATGAGGCAAGAGTCAGCCAGTAAATATATGTGGTCAACCTCAGATTTGCCTCACTGGGAGTTCACATGTATTTTTAACTGCCTTCAATTGTTAATGTATTCCTCAAATGAGACGCATCACCTTGAAGAATGACTTTTTGCCCTCTGGGAATAGGCCAAACAAGTATTTCATTCGCTATGATAATCAGTTCTACCTTCAGCAACGTATAAACCCAAATTTAATAGGCACTGGTGATTAGGTTTTAAGTCAGAGTCATCACTGTCCACTGTGAAAAATAATAAGAAAAGATACAAATTATAACGAATTTGCCTTCAGGAGGCCTTGTTAGACATAATGGGACCATAACTATTTCAGGATATGGTGAATAAATGCTTTTCCTTCTCATTATAGACATGTTTGAGTCACCAATTTTCAGTGATAAGAAAGATTTCCTTTAACTTGTGCTAAAGATATCTGAGGTCATTTGTTTTGTTCACTTAGCGCATAATAGTCTCGAAAGAGAAAAGGACCACTTACCATAAAACACTTATTTAAATCTTTTAAAATGCCTAAAACCATATAGAGCAATTCAAAGCGATAGATAAATTTAATCTTATCCAAACCTGCCACTGTCAGAATTATCCCAGGCTTTTCCCCAACTTAAACTTTGCATTGAAATCAAAAAGAATTGTACAGGACATTATGGAAAATAACAAATCAACCCTTAAATCAGCAGCTTAGGTTGTGGACAGTAAATGATACAGTGGTTCCACTTTCTTGGAACTGAGTAGCAGAAGAAAATGAAGAAAGATACTACTGACAGGGCAAGGATGATGGGAACAGGGTAGCATTATGAATGATATGTTAAGTGATTGGCTCAGATGGAATCATGGGATTGCTGCTGCCTTTTGCAGAAGCTGATTTTCATTCTTATTGTTCACCTCATAAGACTCCAACATACGGGAGGGGGAAGGGAGAGGAGAAGCTGTGTGTACATGCATTCCCTCTACATATACATATTTAGAAACAGTCTGAATATTTGCCCAGATATACAGAGTGGTGGGAATAAATACCTAATGCCAAAAATATGTATCTTGTCGGCAAGGTTTATTAGTTTTAATATTCATGTATCCTCTCTGCATTCTTCCGCGTGAATTCAAGTGCCATATTCCTTTTTATTTGATAAAACCAAAGACATATATATGCCTAACTCCAAAATAAGTGAAATAATAATTCAGTACTCTATAATAATATATTGAAGATAATAACAGAGACGTGATATGAGATGTTATGATGTGCTTAGAAATGCATTCTATATATTTTTTTCTTCAAACCAGTAGACACTTCTTGATTCATTTGGTCTGCCTGGCGTGTGTGTGTGTGTGTGTGTGTGTGTGTGTGTGTTTGTGTGTGTGTGTGTTGGCAGGGTGAAGGTAAGGGAGGAGGGGCTACAGATGGACCAGCAGAGAAAATGATTGTTACATGATGCAGTATATCAGAAACACATGCATAAAATTAAACACAATGCTGATGTCAAAGGGTTCATTTACTAAGATTTTCTTTAATTTCATTCCTACATAAATGTGATTAACTCAGAATGTCTTTAAATGCCAATTCTTTTGTGCACCAATGCCTAAGTTTATGGCGTAGCTAATGTTATAACTTTTGTTATTATGAATCTCTGGGTCTAAATAATAATCAATATAGCCAATAATTCACTTTATTTACTTTTTGCATTTTTAAAAATCTGAATTAGTAAATTAGCAGCCTGTCTGTATAAGGCTTATTTTTTCAGATGGAAAATATAACAGGCATTACTAACCAAAAACAAAAAAACAAAAAAAAAATAAAATCAGAGCGACTCAAGGTACAGAATTATAGGCTTAGCAGTTGCTGTTTACAGATTTTAATAGATAGATATGGATAGCCATGCTAATTGGGAAGAGAAAACATTTGGAAAGTGTGCCATAATCAATCCATTTACCAAATCTTAGACCACAAGCCATCTTCTTTTAAATAAACATTTTAGAGGTTGCTTTCGGTGGGGCATGAATAGTTTTTACAATCAACAAATAATGTGAATCTGAAAAGTAATTTTTACTTGAGGATGGACGCATTTCTAGCCATAAAATTGCCTCTAAAATTTGGACAGAAGGAAAGAGAGTTCGATTTAAGGGAGATAAGAAAATGAGCAATCAGTAGACAACTGTAATTACTGTGCCTTCCAAATTGATGATAGAGTTATACACTTGTTAGTATTAGGATACCCTACAGATTTCATTTTCTAAGGTATGGCCCAGCAGGCATGTTCAGTGAAAGGGTGCCTGTGAATCCCCCTGTACCACTCAGCTCACCCCCTGAGGGGAAACGCCACGTGCATTCAAATCAAACGTTTTCCTATCAAGTTCTCAACTAATGGCTTTCCTAAGAGACCCGGGCCTGTCAGTCACCTCCTTCCTATTTAGACATGTTAAAACAGAATTTGTTGTTTATTTGTATTTCACTGAAGTGAGTCTGTTTTCTCATATTGAATTTGTATCCAAACCCCAGGTTGTCAATACTGCTTAGCTAGGGCTTCTGTTTGTTTTGTTTTTCTCTGCATGTAATCCAGAAAAATGGTACCGTTCATGTCAGTTTCAACCCTTGTATAAATTTATAGGCAGTGTATTAACTAATTGTTTAAAGTCACTAGTGCTAATGGCGGAAGCTAAAAAACACACCTCTTTCACAGAAAGCTGTTTTGTCAAATTCACAACTCATTAATATACCAGAACCACAACCCAGCCTAAGTCCCCATATGGAAGAAAAAGAAAGAAAAAACTATGCACCTTTAATAAGGAAAAACAGGGGCAACATTTTCAACTTAATTATTTTCTATATAAGTTAAAGCATATCTGGTCCCCTTAGAAAAAGAATCCAATGGTATAATGTCATGTTATTTGACCAGATTGTTGTGATTTTTCTTGGTGGAGAAAAAAAAAAAAGAACTACATGTGTGTGTGTGTCTGTTCCTGTGCTTACAACCTCTAAGTTAGTTTACTTGTGTTTAAGACTAAATGCTAAGTATTAAGTATTTCATAAAAACAAGAACTGTTATGTTTGATATGCACTTCAAAAGCCTAAAAGGCCAAAGAAAGCTCTTCCTTAATTATTGAAGAAGTGTCTGTAAAGGAAACATGAGCAAATAGCATTCATGCTTTCATCCCAGTAACCTTTTATTGTCCTTTTCTTCAGATGGCCAAGTCAGTATATTTAATAAAGGCAGCAGAAACCATCAAAGAAGGCAGGGCTCTAATAAATGGTCCTGATTAAAGGCCCTGACAGGGTATGAACTTTGCATAAATTTTCTTATGGTGTCAGGCTAGGATACTGATTGAAAACTCATTAACATAATCACACATTTAGAGGAAATGCTGTAATGTATCAAAAACATTTCCCTTAGTGTAATAATTTTAAGGACATTAAAATGCAAATGATAATAAGGAGCTGCATTTAGTGATGTTCTGAAAGCCTGATTATTCAAATATTTAGTATGAAGTATGGAACTGCGTTCAGTAATACATCTACGTGAATTCAAAAATTTAATCTATGCATGGACTCAAAAGTCTTCTTCAGTCTCACCAACTATTTTTCCACTTCACAGACACACAAAATCCAACAAGAAAATTTGGCTTAAGTGTTGTAGAGAAATACTAAAAAATAATTTTAAACCACTACATTAAAAAAAAAAAAATCAATACAGGCTCCCAGGACTGTTTTTCTCTGGTGTCGGAAAAAATACTGAAAAGCAGTTAGCATTTCCGTTTTGGTAGGACTGTGCTTTGAAAAACTGCTGAAGTATTTGCAGTGTCCTCTTCCCTGCTTTTATTAAAATGTGTACAAAGCATCAGAGACTGTCGTAGGCCACAGCAGTGCTATCCCTTAATGCTAATTCTCAACAATAAAAGAAACACCGCCCTCCCCCCACACAAATAGCCATAATTATGTAAAGAATGACTGCTTCAGACTGATGACTTTCAATATGCTCAAGTCTAGCAGACTGGGAGAAGAGGCCAGAAAGGTCAACAGTAATTCATAACTGCTATAAAATTGTGTACCATCCCAGGGCTTCTGCAGGATGCTGACATTATCATGCGTCTTCTGCTGGTTTGTATATGTAAATTTGTGATAGGAAGTGCACTGCTTTTACCGTATCACATGCAGAGCATCAATCAGGCAGTGGAATACATCAGAGTATTTTCATTATGCTTAGTTATTTACTGCATCAGAAGAAATTACCCTGGCAAGCCAAGCGGCCTTCTCTGGGTAGCATGATATGACCAACCAGGTTTCAGCTCAGGAGTCTTGTAAACATTACAGGATTAATCTCGCAATCACAATCATCAATCTTTCCTAGTCCTGCCTGGGTGCAACTGTGGAGATTGGTAACCAGGCCACCATGTGGATTTAAATTTAACCCTGAACATCAAAAACTAGATGTCAGACCTAAGCTGCAGATTGCAAAACACCTGTGTTTTTTCAACTGGGGTTGAAGACAATAGTCGAAAGGGTACAATGGACTCCTTTAAAATCATATTTAATTTGTCACTTTCATTTTTAGTACTTGCCTCAGAAATTAGAAGGTTTTTTTCAAACACTTTTTTTTTTTTAAACGTCAGCTCTAAGTGGGAAACGAGACCACGTTTAGCCATGTAGACAGTTTGTTCCGTGTGGTAACGTAGGCACTGTAAGACGCTCTGCAGAGCTGTGAGATTCGACCTTGGCCAGAGGTTTGGGGACCCGCCCAAACACCATTGGCACTGGGCCAGCGGAGGTTAAAGCCCTGGGGAGTGATAGAGTTAGCCCCTGTCCAAGAGAGCGTTAAAGGTGTCTTGCTGACTCATAAGATGATACTGGCCTTGATTGCTGAAGCAACTGCTTGCTCACCCGCCTGCCCAGAGAAAAAGACTGTCTCCCCTTTTCTTCCCTCCCAACAGGAGGGGGAGAAGAGATGGGTAAGACAGACGGGCTAAATGAACATTCTATCATGTTAAGTTTAGCGACTGCATGGAACATAGCCTATTCTATTTAGATAATGCAGAAGATAATGTGCATTCATTTTTGAAAGTCAGGTGAAAACCATGATGATAATGATCATTTTTCCATAGTCAAGAAACAATAAATATATAATGAGCAGGTCATGTATAGACTGCCTGGCAGTTTAATTTGAACTGTGACCTTTTATTATTATTTTTTGTCCAAGGCACTTTTTGCTGAACACGTAGCACGGAGTCAATTCTTTTTTTTTTTTTTTTCTTCTTTCTCTCTCAGTATCTTGCTGGCTCCCATCTTTGAATAAAAGATGGAGCACCTATAAAAATAGGCCTTTCCCTTTCTTCCAATAAAGGTTTTCAAATCTAGTAGTTTATATTCATCCTATATATAAAAAGTAGATATTTCTTCTCCATGCTTTAATCTCCACTTGATTTAATCGGCGCTATAGGTACTTTGCTAGAATTGTATGACTACAGTAAAAAAAAAAAAAAAAAAAAAAAAAAAAAATTTGCGTCGTCTATTGAGAATTCCATAAGAGCTATTCATCTCCACTCAAGTGATCATTCTAAATGACTTTCTTGATCATATGAAGTTTAGCTTTAAAAAATACTGAAAAAAATTACGAATAAAATTATATTTTCCAAGCAAATCATATGAAAGTAAAAGAGAAATTCATCTTAAGGAGATGGCAATGACTGAAATTTTAAGTTTCCTTGCCTCTCTGTTTTCTTTCTTGTGTGGTTTTGTTTTGTTTCTTGGTTTGGTTGCTGTTGAGGCTAGTGAGGCTTTTTGTCATTAACATTGTCGCTGCTTTTTGTTGTATACCATCCAGAGGGTGATTGGCCTTCAAATATCTAATATCTTGATGCTGTGTTTATGTTTATAGAATTGTGGCTCCCCAAATTCTCCTTAAGGTTTGGTTTCCTTGGGGGGGGGGGTTCCAGGCACAAGTGTATTATGTATCTTCAGCTTTTCACACAACGTGGACTAGCACATGCTTCTGGCTCTTGCAGTTTTATGACCAGATAGAGGTTCTTCTGTCTTGTTCTTTAAGAACATGATGTGTTACATGAAAATGATTGTTTTGAAAAGTCCTTATAATACATCTATGATCAGCTGACCTTGGTCAGAGCAGTAAGGCTGGAAATAGAGTTGGTGGTATATCCATCACCATGGCATAAGTTTGAGCAATTTCTTCGGCTTCTTGCTTGGGTTTTATAATTTGGTGCTGGATTTTAGTCCTGGCTGAAGATTTGAAACAACAGATAACTACTGGATATCCGTGGTGAAGATGTTAGGGTAGTAAAAAGGCTATGTAGCGACTGGTAGGTAAAGAGTAATCCCATCCCCTGAGATAGGAAGGCAGGACGGTGGTTACATTCCTCAGCACAAGCAACCGACAGGGTACATTGTGGACTTCGGGAAGCACGGACCTGATTCTCAAATCTGCTACTTCCCGGGTACATAACCTTAAATACATCATTTGACTCTATTACTCTCAGTGTTAACTATTTAAAATTCATTTACTCAACAAACATAACGACATTCCTATGTACCCCACTAGGTAATAAGCAAGGAGCTGAAGGAACAAAGTTAAAGTTACATGGCCCTAGTCTTCAAATAACGATAACAGCTGACATGTGTGCGAAACACACTTATCCTGGGTAAAAAAAGATGATACTTATCACTAGACAGGTTAAATAAACTAGTGGCAGAGGCAAGACCTGAACACAGATTCACCTGACACTGGACTTCCTGCTCATGATTTTGTGGGGCATCTTGAAGAATTTCAATATTTTACACAATTTTAGTAAGGATCAAATGAGAAAAGTTACGTGACAGTGGTATACACTGTAATGTGCTATAGCGATATTTTTGTCATTATTGTTAGCATGAAAATACCAGAGATTTTTGCTTACACTGCTTTTAACCTTAATAATCCCCTCCCATGGGGCATCTGGGTGGCTCAGTCAGTCAAGCATCCAGCTTCGGCTCAGGTCATGATCTCACGGTTCAGTTCATGAGTTCAAGCCGTGCGTCGAGCTCTGTGCTGACAGCTCAGAGCCTGGAGCCTGCTGTGGGCTTCTGTGTCTCCCTCTCTCTCTGTCCCTCCCCTGCTCACGCTCTGTCTCTGTCTCTCAAGAATAAATAAAAAACATTTAAAAATTAAAAAAAATAATAATTCCCACTAGATAATTTGGACTATGCCACTTAAATAGCGTCCAAAAACAAAAAAAAAAAAAAAAAAGAAAAAAGAAAAAAAGAAAAAATCTACCTATATAAACAGAAACACTATCAGGGATTCCCTATCAGTGCTTCTAAGCCAGTTATACATGACTCCTTAGTGAACATTAAACAAATACAAACCTAAGTAAGACATTTTTCTACATATGAAAATCTCTGGAAAGCACAAGTCTACTGTTTACATTAGACCTGGAACATCCTTAGTAATTCCTTAGGCATTTTAGGTTATCCACCAATTGAGCGGGAATGATGACATTAATCCAGCACCTGCAGACCTTATAAATGTAACATGTTTTTCACTCCACCAGAATCTCTAATTTAATATTGATGCCATTTAACACAGAATTTTTCTCTTACACACAATTTTTATCTCCGACCAGGGCTTTCAAACCAAAACATCTAAGATCCAAAAAACAAAATGAAAACAAATGAACAAAGAAACCCTCCACCCCTCCCCATTACCTACTTTACATCATTCCCTACCATTTGCATTCTTTTGTGCCTTTGATAGAGCCACACGATTTTATGAACAAAGCAATAAAATAGGAATAAAAAAAATTGCCTCCATTGTTAATACCACCCTCCCAAAAATGTATGGTTTAAGTTGAAGAAAGTTTTGTCAAATTTTGGTGCCTCATTTGTTGATCTCTCACATACATTAGTAAATGCATTTACTTAAAGCTCTTTATATGACGAAGGACATTAAATGAAGGAATTTTTAAAGTAGATACCAACAACATAACTACTTAAAAAGAATATAATAAAGCACACAGGTTTTTACTTGCTATTTGATATCCATTGCCACAAGATAAAATTCAATTATGGGGTCTTAGTTAAATGAACTTCCTAAAGATTTAAGGCGAATGGTAGGTAAGCAATTCCATTCTTGGCATACGTCTTTTAGAAATTAAAAGAAAATAATATCATTTTTATTGAAAGAAAAAAATGCTGAGTCTTGAAAAAATTGAGAAGAGTTTAACAGTTGCTAAAAGCATGAAGAAACATCCCAGTTTTTTAAATATTATAATTAGGTTTGCCTCCAAGGAAGTATTTTTAAAGAAATATTTTATTAGAATATTCTATTCCAAGTATATCATTTAAACTTCCATTGCTTCCAAATGTTCCCAAGTATCCAAAATTTTGTCATACAGTGTTAATAGTTATATTAACTATTCTCAAGTAAGTCATGACAAATTTTCTGTCAAGTAAAAAGCATATTACTAAGGTGAAAACGCATTTCAAACAATATTATAATAAATTATATGCAAATATTGAATCAAAATTTTAATTCTTAGCCAGTATAGACATGTGAGATTAGCCATTAGGTGTATCATGTGTAAAAATGTATGATCAATAGAGTTTTCTATGACACAAATTGGAAACTTTTTTAACTAAAGAACACGATATTTATAATTGTGTTCCTTGAATTCAGTTTTAATTTCCTTTATTTTTGGAAGCAGTTATTGGAAAATTTGTACAGACTTCTCTCTATGTTCTTTACAGTACCAAATATGTTTAAATACTTACCATGTACCATTTCCAAAAAAGCACCCTGAAATTTTGGATTTGTTTCTAGAAAATAGGATATTAAATAACAATATAACACTGCTATCGTGCTCTTTCTTGCAATGCGGAGTACTTCAGAATTGAAAGATTTTGCTTTATATGCTACTGTTCTCATTTTCAAACACCACGCCAGTATAGACATAACAGAAGTGATGCAATGACAACACTGTCAAAGACTGTATCATTCTCACTTAGTGACAAACACATGCAGACTTACGTTCTCTAACAAACTTGCACAGACATCATTTATAGGTTTATTAAGGACAAATTGGATTATGATGTGGGCTGATAATAATTAATGGCATTTATAAATGAATACATGGGAACTGCTCAATTCATTGGGGGCCCTGGGAGTTTCTGTCAAATTAAAGACCTTCCTGTTCAAGTAACAACCATAAAAAATGCAGTAACATCTTAAAAGAATGACACTGCCCACTCTCTTAGTGTGATGGCCAAAAGAAAACGGTTAAGTACATGCCTTTACAACTTATTTATAATTGTGTACATCCGTTTCTGTGCAAATTCATTACACTGATTACAACAGATACCTGAAAAACAAACACTCTAAACAATGAAATAAGCTTGTAACAGTTTTGCGGATTGTGCGGGTTGTTAGTGCATAGCAAAGACTGATAGATATTCAATTTCGGGATGACTCTAAAATTAAAAATACACACATACACACCCTCACTCCTCTAATATTGAAAATTAGCTATTAAATATGCATGTATTAGTTTAACATTGTGTCTTTTTAAAGAAAACTGAAATGTTAAGCATGGTGAAACCTATCAGGTAAAATTTATGAAAATTTACAGATTACCTAAAACGTTAGAAGTTAATTATAGCCCGCTTTCCCTGGCATGTCAGCTTGATTAAATTTGGAGTTTGGAGATGAATTGGCCCAAATTCATTAGTGTTCCCTGGGTGCAGATGTTGGTCAAGGTCAAGCAAAGCACGTTGACTGTAATGTTAGAGAGGAGGGGGAAGGGATTCCAAAGAAGGTAGACTCTTAAAAGGTCTGGGGTTGCAGCAAGAAACTTTGATACTTTTTAACTTAATAAATCTTGACAGCCTAATCATGGCTAAGCCTTTGCAGTGTTATTGGTACAGATGGCAAAGCTAGACATATTTAAAGAGATCTCAGCAGCCAGTAGAAGAGAGTACTGAATCCAAATGCAGTGTTGGGCTCTAGGAGAAACTGAAAGAAAGGAGGATAAAAAGCTACAGCATTTCCATCTCCTGACATCTCCAACAGCCTCAGATACAAAATATGATAAGGCTCCTGCTGAGCTAATAAGCCCAACAAATGTCTGTGTCCGTGAAGTAGATGAAGTGGGATCAAGCAGAGGGGGCTGCTGTATGAAAATCAGCCAGCGCCCAGGGTATAATGGCACTAGAGAAAGCTGCAAGGTCAGGCTGATGACAGAGACACCAGTTAAGTAGAGACCCCATCAGTAAGAAAGGTTCGCCTGCTGGATCCAAGACATGACCATTAAAATAAAATGAACTACCTATTTAAAGGAGGGAAGAAAATAAGAAAACGAAGAAAACAAAAACCCTCCAGAAGAATTTCATGTTTTATTTTCATATTTTCCTCGCATATGACTGCTGCATCTTTTATGTACAGGCTACCTACCCAGAGCAGAAACTAGAATATTGGGCTGGGGCTGGAGACTTGAGATGGGACATGTACTTCAAAATGCTGTTAAATTTGTTGGTTCTGTCTGATGATTTTAGTGGGTTCACCACCTTTGCTGAGCATGATTTGTTTAATCAAATGCCGCATCATGATGAACAGAGTCGTGACCACTGCCTCATGAGCCACAAGTTTCCAAGGGGAGAAAGATTACATGATGAAATACAGACTCTTCTTCTCTGCTTGCTTTTAAATAAATAGAGTGACTTCTACATTCTTATTGTAAGGGAATATATTTTTCAGTAAAATAAAGCATTGATATCAGTTGAAATTATATGATTCAGAACAGCAAACCTGACACAGGTATCATGAAAAGCAGCCAATGTGCTTGGCTTCTGACAGCATATGCATTCAGGACCTGCCAGTTTTAGCACTGAGAATCCTGTGTCCCACAAACCCTCTTAGTGGTCACTGTACTACCATGACTGAACCAGTTTTCTGAGGCAAAGCTATAGCCAATGGCATGGTGAATCTCACTGGGTCTAGGAGGCAAAGTATGTAGAATGAGGGAGTGATTAGTCATTAGACAGTCAAGCCAAGCTGTATGATTCAGGGCAAGAAACACTCATAGGAGACTAAATCATCCAGATGGGTTGTCACTTTAATCTGATTAGCTTTATCATCCCCAACTCTTCTCGGTGCTTCTTAAAGCCACTACCTAGTGTTTACACACACACACACACACACACACACACACACACACACACAGTGTAGAACAACTAAAACGATATCTATAAACTGTACTTTTTCACTGTTTTTCCTGATGCTTCAATGATCCACATTGACCTAAAAACCAACCCTGGATGTTCCACAGAGTGTCTAATTCTATGGCCCATCGTCCAGCCCAAAAGAAACACATGCTGATTAAAAGAAAATGGCAATGCTTTTCTTCAGGTTTATGGAAACGAAAGCTAGCATATTGAAATAATGCTTAAGAATGTCCCTTTCCAGCTTTAGGAATGGTTTTGCATAATCTTCAGGGGTTTTTTTTTTTACTTGCGTAATAATTAGACTATGCTTGAAATTTCAAGAGTATGTCAAATTGCTACATTAATTCTTAACAGATCATGTCAATTTCATAATATCTGTGAAGCCTTGTTAAAAAGGTGAAAAACGTTTAAACACCATGTGAGGTGGCTCATTAAACATGTACGAAACCTTTGAAATTCTGACAGCATTACCATGAAATATCAGATTGGGTATACCTCTAGTATTTTTTTAAACCCATCTTTAGTTTTAATTTCATACAAATGCAAATACAATACTAGTGCTACATTTTAGAATCATTTCTTTGGGTATAGTCCTAAAATAGCATGCCATTGGTCTTAGAAATACAAACTTCATGACTCTGAGATAATTACTATGGCAATGATGAGTGGAAGATGAATTGCCAAGAGTTGGTTTTAACAGTTGTGAAGGTATTTCTCAAGCTATAATTAATATCTCTTAAAACATCTCCCCTAGGGTAAAATATCAAAAGGAATTAACTATTGCACCCACTTTTTTTTTCACTTTAGCTCACTGCTTTAAAGAGTTAAGCATCAATGAAACTGATTTCCAATCACCTAAGAAACATGTTCATTCAGTTCATGTTAATCTTCAAAACTGATGGGTGTCATTCAGAAGAAAGGAATTTCCAATTTCTCTTGTTCTTGCTGAAGCCGATCTCAGGATTGCCGAAGAAGGGTCTCCTGTAATAGTGTAACATTGACTTGATGATCTGTCATTTTTCCTCCAGCGGTATGATTCTATGGTTATGAGGTTATCCATGCAGATTGTTCATGAAGGTAATATCTTCTCATAAGAAGAGGCGTAGAGCCTTAACTTTCCTCGTGACATTTTTATACCTTCCCCCAACTCATTCTGTGCAAAATAATTTTGGTTTGGGGAAAACAAAACAAATAGTAACTTTTACCTGGAGTAAAGGGTAGATTAGTGCTGACATTGCCACCAGTAGTACTAAGAAAGATAAAGAAAGACTTTAATAATTCAAGTGTTTAATAAGTAGAAAGCACCATGCAGATAGTACTATTAGCTTAGTTCAAAGAGATGTTATGGGTAAAAGTGATAAGCAAAAGCAATAACATTAAGATTTTGTTTGGTACACAGATCAGGGACAAATATATAGTATTTAGAGTGCATTGGAATTACACAGACTTTTCTGATAGAATTTCCAGCTAGAAATCTGTACTCATCTTATAGCTAGTATTGATTGAATGTCTTCTTATTTAAAGAAGATATTTTACCGATGACAATTATAAGTATTATTGGTTTGGGTTTTGTAGATAAACATGGAGTGAAGCACTGAATTTATTTCATTTCAAGACAATATGAACAAGTCATGTAAAGTTCATTATTAGTCTCACCAAGCTTATTAAGTTGAAATCTATAGTCCTAGAAACTGTCTTAAGTTTCTTTTCCAGTGTATTTTTCCATTACAAAAGATATGAGGAATATATAATGAAATTCAAGTTTCAGAAAACTCAACAAATCTGGAAAGTATGTATATAACAAAGATATTCCAGGACTTGTACTCTGATGTCAAAAAGAATGGGATCAAATTCTAGCTCTGAAACGTACTGTTGGAGCAAGTTTAAATTTGCTAATCCCCAGATTTCTCATCTAGAAAATCCAAAGGATAACGGTACCTATTTTAGAAAGGTTGTGGAAATAGAAAATCTGTTCGATGTTAAACAGTAAGCTCCTTGAAAGCAAGGGCCATTCAGCTTATAACTTCTTGAATTGAGGTGACACTCGAAACACAAACCGAAGTGAACAATACGAGCTCCTCGAAAAAACATCTTCCTCTCAAAATTAAGTTCTTTTAAATATTGGGTTAATTGTTTCTCCAATTCTTCAAAATTGTTTGCTTTCCCAACTCTCTCATCTTTCTCTAAGGTAGTGATAATTTCCCTGGGGAGATTCAGCCTTTCCATTCTTTCTATTTACTCTAGTCTTCCGTCTTCCCTTTCTCTCTCCTCCTCTTCCTCTTCCTCTACTACCCACCCCCCATCGCAGTAACAGTAATAATAATAGTATTTTTTTAAAGCGTATTGATTGGTCTACTTAATTATGAAGTTTAAGGTTGTGTGTCTTCAGGAATAGCTGAACCAAAGAAGACAAAGATTGTCATCAACCACTTTCTTTCTCTCCTGTGGCCCTGGGTTGTCTCTATTTCTTAGGAGGTCCTCCATGGGTGCTGTTAAATGATCAACAGAGACTTATCACATGCTGTCAGCTGAAGCATCTCTTTTTGCCTCCCTCCTGGCTGATTTCTTCAGCTGTAGCCATTTCTCTCTTTAATCCACCTTTCATACTGATAACATTTATCTCTTGCCAACATTTCTGGATTCATGTGTAGGGTGTGACTATAAAATGATTGTTTTTTAGGTTGCATCTAGCAAAATTATAATTTTCAACTGAAAATGATCAGTATTTAACACCCAAGACATAACCCAAGGATGATGCCGTTTTTAAAAAAGCACATGTGGAACTTGCTTTTGGATTTCCTGCAAGGATTTTTAGCTTGACCAACAAGAAATGTAATCTTACCTTTGATCATCAAACTTCATAGTTTACTCATAAACCTATGACTCAGGTTTGCTCACTCAGCTTCGTAAAACTTCATTCCACATGCTTTTGGCTGTTCTCCAAAATCGCTGAGGCTCCAACACCTATCTTCAGTTTTCTTTGGTAAAATGTATTTTCCAAGGAGGCAATTCCACAACAACAACAAAAAAAGACTTCTAAATTTAGGGAGACTCTTAGGACAGATGCAAAGTTTTCTAAGAGAAATATTCTCTAAAGGGCAGTATGTACTCAGATATATAAGTTTTTGGTAAGTTATGTTTAAAAATTGGTCATAAATTTTTACATATTAATATTTTGAATCTAAGTATGTCATACATATGCCTGGGCATGCTTATATATAGATACACATGTACATGGAGGAAAACCTTCTCTGTAAAAGTTAGGAAACATGAACTTCATTGTCACCGATTTTCATTTTATCAATATGTCAGCTAAAAATAGATGCCTTTAGCTAAAGGTTCCTATTTCTCCTATGCTTTTTGAGTATGGTCAGGCACGAGACCCAGGACTTCACCCGTCACATTCATATTGTGATTCAGGAAACGCTTGTCTTTTCCTGGTCATATAATTTCAGCCCTCAAGGAATTCACTCATCATTTCATCATTACTTGTACCTAAACTCCAAGAATACCTAGGGAAGTTTGGCACTCTCATTGAAGGAACAGAAATTATGGGAGTATTTCTGGACATATCATAACCAAGATTTCAGACAGCTTTACCATAGATTTCCAAATTCATCTTGTTCTGACTTTTCTCCTTAACCCAAATTGTGCAACCCAAATTGTAAAGCAATGTGCTCATTTAACTCTAAACAATAGTTAAAACAAATACTGGCTACTGACAACTCAGTTTTTCCAGTGTTGCAAACATCACGGGCCTCTTGTCGGGACATAATAACCCCTCACGTTTTTAAATCTTAAGAGACACCAAATATTCCAAATTGTCAGGGTAAGAAGACACACAGAACAAGATCAATTCTACCATGCTACCAAAGCCCAGTGTAAAATGCAGCATATTTACAAAGTGGCCTCACTAAACTTTTTAAAGTTTTCTCTGTTTTCATTTTGCATGTTTATCAATGTAAGACATGGATATGGCTTAAAAATTCAGTAGTGATAAAAAGCTAGTTACCCATCCTGTACCCCTCCATGCCTAGGATAACTCCTTACTTTTAATGTCTTTGTTTCAGCCAATTTCTTTTAGAAATTATCTATGAATTTTTAAATAATATGCTAATATCCATGCTTATTGGTTTATCCATTTTTGTCTTTATCCTCTAAAATCCTGTCCTCTCAATATGCCTATTTTTAGTTAGATAAGTAGCCAGGGTTTGCTTTACTGTAATTTTATGAATATTACTCACTTCAGAGCTAAATAGTATACTCTGATTACGTCTCCTTTCTGGGGTAACCTTTTGCTTTTCCTGGAGTAAATAAATGTTTTGCTATTTGCAACCTCTGGCACACTCTGCTTCGTTTTGGAGCTGTGGAAAAATCTCGGGCTTTGAAATTAGTAAACTAGTATTCAGTGGTGGTTGTGCTATTGCTTGTGACCTCTGGTAAGTGACATGGATTTCTGATCCTCAGTAATCACTTCCAGGGGTGGGAGAGGGGTGGGGAAGTACAAATCAATAACTTCCATGAAGAATATCTATGGGGAGTGAAAAGAAATGCCACACGTGTATGCATCTGCCTAGAGTCCCCTTCACCAAATGTAGCCCCTCCTACTTAGATCTTCACACCAAAACCATGAGGTGGGTAACACTGGAATTATTACCATGTTGGAAGAACACTGAGCTCAAGAACACTAAAGGAATAACCCAAAGATGCCAACAGAAAAGAACTCAAACCCAAGCTATTCCAATAACAAATCCGGGGCCCTTGACCCCAAGGCATGTTGAGACTCTGTCCGGCCAAATCAGTATTCAACCTTGGTGGCAAAATGATACAAAATAGCCTTCTTCTTAGTTAATTTGGATTAACTGGTGGAGTGATTCGAAATCCTTTTTCTCCATTTTCTCATGCCCTGTACAAGAAGACTGTAAAAGAGACAGTCAATGTAAAAAATGTGAAAGATCGGTACAGAAAGTTACATATTATTATATAAAGTCTCCAGGGTGGTATAGGCTGGTTGTCAGTTAGTTTTCTACCATCTTCTACATATTAAAAGCTCCCTTGTGGCCCTGAGCCTGAAGATGTGACCACACTATTACCTTAGCTTTGGCACTCCTCATCTTGTAAATTGTCATAAAACCAATATTCTCAGGTTGGATATCTTGACTTAAGAAATAATTATTACAGGTGCTGGGAATATTAAAAGAACCAATTGCTTATGTCAGATAATAGGCTGTTGGTTTGGCTAGTCTTTTGTTTTTGTTTTTGTTTCTCTCTTTACCTTATTTTCATCAGTAGGAACATCAGAAAAACTTACAGAGCTTTTACAAGCTACTGGAATCTTGTTATGCTGTGCTAAATCTAATCTGCCCCACTCCCTTTTTGAGAAGCCACTGATCTATACAAAACCGAATAACTTTTTCTTGGCCTTTATCATTTTTTTTTTCTTCTGTTTCTCTCAAAATTATTTTCATAGCTTCCTTAACCAGCAGTTCTTTTCATGTTATATCCGTGTACAAGTGAAGTTAAGTAAAATTAAGGAACTGACAAAAAGAACAGCTGAAGTTCAAATATGGCACTTTTAATTCTAGCACTGATCACTTTAAAACTCTACCACACTCACTTTGTCACAGATATTTGAAAAGATGAAATAAAATAAGTCAAATAGTATCACACAATCAAATACATAGATTAGGAAGAATTCATCACCATATTAAAAACTGTCATTTTGAATGCTAGAATGTTCTCGACTTTGATGTCCATGTAGAGAGTAGACAAAAATGAAAGGACGTTAAACCCTGATTCTTGAATCTCCTTGTCAATACACCTGCCAGATTAATACCTCCAATGATGAGACTTCAGTGTTTTCCAAGGAAATATATTTTGCCTTTGGACAACTTTGTGGGAGAGTTTTGGGGTTTTTTTTTCTTTTTCTTTTCTTTTTTTTTAAAATGTGCTGAAATATTCCTTCCTGTAACATCCTGTCTTTGATCAGTTCTCACTCAGAAACTAGACAGAATGAAACTAGGTTTTTTTTTTCCCCACATGACAGCACTTTAAATATTTGAAAACAATGCTCATGTTTCCCCTAAGGTTTTCTCTTTTCCAGTCTAAATGCCCCAATCTCATCAACTATCCCTTTTATGATACATTTTACATTTTCCTCACTATTCTTTTCTTTTGCCCTGGATTCTTTCCCTGTTTGGCACTATCTATTTTAAAGTGTGGCACACAGAATTGAATATAATACTAATGCAAAAGCTTACCCGTATTCCACAGAGCGTAATTATCATCTCCCTTATTCTACTCACTATACCTTCATTAATGCATCCCAAGACCACATGAGCATTCAGAAAGAGAAATCAGAGCACAGTGTTGATCCAACATCCTAACATCCATGTTACCCACCATCCCTACCTCCTGGTCTTCTCATCCTTGACCTCCTCAACCGCAGTGATAATTTTCTTCCTTCCACCTCAGTGACCTGCTGCCATAGATGTTACCATAACTGGGAATTCTAACAGTGTTGAAGACTCAGCACCAAACACTTCATTACTACACATAATCCGACAAATTAACTTTCTGTAAAGGCACTGGTGTCTTTTTTTGAGCTCCCAACCTCTTTACCCTACATCCAGTTCACCATCCATAACTGTATCCCTGTCTTTATGACCCTCATTGTCAAATATAGATTTCATACTCTGTGGATTAATGACTCCCTCCAAATAACTTCAACTCTCTCCTGCCTATCCTCCTTCATAATGTTCCCCCAGAAAATCCCAACACCAGAGGACACCTGCCATTTTTGAGGTGCCGATACAGAATAACCGAAGTTGTTTGGAGTAAACCACCCAAGCTGACTAATTTACTGTAGACTCGTTATCAAAACCCTCAACTGGGTGTTCAGTTCTTCCATGCAATCGTGCTGTGTTTCTTTACGAGGTTAGTTTTTAAACTCCTCACAATGACTATTTTGTACCTCATTGTCTTTTCTAAAACCTCACATAAATTCTTCCACCCCTTCAGGCTTAACTATTGACATCATCTCTTACCGTATTATAAAAGACATTTGCTGTTTGCTTTTCCACAAATGTGATCACAAGACTTTCACTTTCTTCTTCGAAATCATTAATAGTGCTCGCTTTTGCAGCACACGTACTAAAATCATTGATGAAATGTTTGAGTTGGAAAAGCCCAAAGAAAGAGCCCTGTGGAAGGTGGCTGCCAGTTAAAAAAATCGGCTCAATTGTGCCACTGTAGGGTTATGTCTCCCTAGCACGTACATGGGGACTCCTTGAGGTATGTTGTCAGATGTCTCCAGCTGCCCTGTGTACATCACCCTTTGGTTCCCTGGTGGGCTTGACTTGTTCTTAATGAATGTGTACTAGGTACTACTAGTCACAACTGTCTTTCCTTCTCGAGGTGATCCAATGGTGACAATTTTTTAGTAAGCTTTTGGGAATATCGCCGGGAATTACCATTAAAACAGCCATTCACTTGGAAACCATCATTCTGGTTTTCAAAATTCAAACCCTCAATGGGAAAACTGAAAATAAGCCAGAGATCATTTCACGCTATAAATATTTATTTATTTTGCGGAGAGTACAAGCGGGGGGAAGGGCACAGACAAGGGGCAGACCATCCTAAGCGGTCTCTGCACTGACAGTCTGACGGTAGTGAGCCCGATGCGGGGCTCCAACGCGCAAACCTAGACATCACGACCTGAGCGAAGTCTGATGCTCAACCGCCTGAGCCACCCAGGTGCTCCTCACACTATAGTTCAGTGAAACATTCATAGAAAAAGAAGAGATTTTCCAGATCACGTGTTCCATTTCTTGACCTCCTAACAGAGCCTCACAACTACCAGGTAGATGAACGAATGTTCAAGGATAGTTTTGAAAAATTCCACAATCGCCCTTATCAATTCATTTTCATTCTTAATAAATGTCACAGTCAGAAGTTCTACTTTAAAACTCAACTTCCTCGTGATAACACAAACTATAAGTCCAATTTTACTTGATTTTTTCCCTTTGTCATAACACGCATACCATGCATAACATTGCAAAGAGGGCTTAGACAAAGTGAAGTGCAGCTTAAATGTACAGCACCACGATTCCACATAAATAAATATTTATTTTATATTTAAAAGTTATTGCTTTTTATTTTTAATACTTTGTGTCTAGACTAGACAATCCCACTTCATTAGCCTTTTTCTTTAATGCTTTATTTATTTACTTTTGCGAGAGGAGGGAGGGGCAGTGAGAGAGAGGGAGGGAGAGAATCCCAAGCTGGTTCCACACTGTCAGCACAGAGCCGGATGTGGGGCTCGAACTCACCATCCCATGAGATCCTGACCTGAGCAGAAATCGAGTCTGACGCTTAAACCGCTGAGCCACCCAGGCGCCCCTAACTTTTCTTCATGAACCTTTACCTCAGATCTGAATTGTACTTCCATCTCTGTCATTCCACCAGGAAACCCTGTTCATTGCAAGGTGGAACTGGGAATAAGTAATTAGAACTTCTAAACATTGAAAAATCCAATTGGTTTTATCATTTCTACAATTCACAAATATTGCAACTCCTTCTAAGTTCTATGACCAAAACAGGGATGTTTGGCTCCCTTTTCCAGCCAAATGGCAATTGAGCTCTATAGACTGAAAGCACTGACCCTCTACAGCTTTCCGTAACCCAGAACTCCCTGAACAGCTCCCGCAGAGCTGTGGGAACAAAGGAGTTTTGCACTCAGCTGCATTCATTATGTTTATAGTCTAATACTTCTTCCGGACTACCTAGATATGACTCTGATAGGCATTATGGAAAGACTTAGACATATTTGTCAGGTGTCGTGGAAACATTCACGAAATTACCAATAACTTTAGCGTCAGTGGCAGAAGAAGGAAAAGCACACTGTGGTTTTTAATAATAATGGTTTTCAAAGATTGCATTACATGTGTAAAATAATGGAATTGTGTCTACAGGTGCACTCCAGAACTTATGGTTTTATTAGATAAGGTATTATACAAAAGTACATACATATTAACATTTATACACAGAATTGATCACTTACGTTTCTCATGTTCTTCTATAATGTGCATGGACTATGGAACCATATTTTGTAACATTACTTGTTACAGATAATATATTATATATATAATGGAAAATAAAACAGATAATACAACAGAAAATATAGAGAATATAATATATAATATAGATAAAATATAGATAATATAACAGATAATTTATAATAATTACAATAACATAGAACAGAAATAAGGCAATTTTATTTTTAATAATTTGTGAAACCAGGAAATTTCACTTAAGAACTAGGATTCCTGATGAGTAGTTGATGTAAGAAGTTTTTTAAAATTCAGTTTTGGGGTTATTTTGTTTTCGCCTGCCATCATTACAAGTTGTAGAGTAAGAAAAGAAATTACAGACATTGTGCAGTTTTCCCCATATAGCTGTGCTAATGCCTAACCAAGAAAGTGTGATGTTTACTAATTAAATATCTTTTTGAGGCTTTTGGTACTTGGTTGATAAATACATACATAAATGTGTGTGTGCATATGCATACATGTCTGTGTATGTGTGTAGTTTTAATCAGTAGTTTTATGAATAGAAACAGTTGGATGCATTTTATTTTACTTTTCTTTACTCTTTTTTAAGTTTCTTTATTCATTTTGAAAGAGGGAGCATGCAGGAGGACAGAGGGAGAGGGAGAGAGAGAAAATCCCAAGCAGGCTCAGCACTGACAATGCTGAGCCTGATGTGGGGCTCAATCTCACGCGCCATGAGATCATGACCTGAACTGAAATCGAGGGTCAATTGGTCCCATGAATAAAACCCACAGCTTTATTTCACCTTGGGGGAGAAAAAAGAGTTGATTGCTTAACCGACTGAGCCACCCAGGTGCCCCTATTTTATTTTTTTAATGTTTATTTATTCATTTTGTGTGTGAGAGAGAGAGAGTGGAGTGGGGAGAGGGCAGAGAGAAGGGAGAGAGAGAGAGAGAGAGAGAGAGAGAGAGAGAGACTTCCAAGCATGCTCCACACTGTCAGTGTGGAGCCCGGCAGAGGGATTGATCCACAAATGGTGAGATCATGGCCTGAGCTGAAATCAAGAGTCAGATACTGAACCGACTGAGTCACCCAGAAACCCCAGTTGGATGCATTTTAGAGACAGAATGTAAGCTAGCAGATTGGTTTCAGAGCTTATGATAATAATACACTTGGGCAGGTTTTATTTAAAATTAAATTTGTATTTTCCTTTTGTTGTACCTATTCTTGAAGTGGATTTGGAAAGAACTCACGAGATTGATTGTTTTCATTGGAATGTGTCAGCCTTAGATCAATGTCAGAATATATCTAGTAAAGTATATCTGATGAAATTCTTCATTAGCAACTAATCATTGGGTTGAAATAATTATTTTTAATAGCATTTCTCAATTAACAGATGTCTAAGGTGTAATAGTTCATAGATAATACGATAATAATAACCATTGTTCATTGAGCAACTAGTATGTGCCGGCCATTTTGCTAAGGACTTCACAGACATTACTTCTATTTAATCCCTACAACAAACTTGCAACTCAGACACTAATTCCACGTTTTCCAAATGAGGAAATTGAGCCTCTGAAGGCTCTGGTAATGTAACTAAACTGACACAACAGTAAGTTTTAAAGGCAGGATGCAACACAGGTCCGTCGGTAACGTGTGTGTGCTTAACCACCACGCTTTGTGGTTTCTCATTAAATAAAAGTCAAGGGCTCACTCTCCCCATCACCTTTGAAGGCAAGACCATGTGTTATACATCTTTATATCTCTAAGGTCGAGCACAGAGACTGAGCGATAAGAGGTGTTTGTGAGTGTGTGACGAAGTGAACACCCCAACTGCATTAACAACTGAAAATAATGCTACTCTCTGTCTTAGTCCAGAAGGACATGGCTGTGTATCAGTGTGGATGAAGGAAACCTCACTGCTCCTTTTCCTACATTCCCGTCTTGGGTCAGGAAGTGTGTCTTCCAGGGTCTGTTAGCACTATTGTCGTGACCTGAGCAGCACTAATCTAGATGCACTCCAGCCCTTCCATCCCACGTATGTAATAAAACTTTACAGTGGAAACAGTTGTTTTTCCCCTTGAGAATGTTTGGGTACCAATTTAGTAAATCGGAATAGGAATGATAACTGAACTTAAAAAACAATGGATACCAGACACTTAAGGTTAGAACCCACATCTCTGTGAATCTCAATCAATGTATAAAACTGCCCCTAAAAGTGAAAAGCCTAAAGGAACAAAGTTTTAGATGCAGAAATGTTCCGCTTTAGACTCAGTTAATAAATCCGCCTTTGTTTTTGCAAAATAGAACTTACAGCTTTTACTACAGGTTTGAGGCAACACTGATTATTATTTATACAACACATATATACACTAATGCAATGATGCATGAAAATTAGCAAAAGCCCATAGTTCAAATCTAAAGGGAAAACAGCTATGGCAAAGCAATTTCTTGTATATGATTTTAACTTAGTTCACTACATACTCAATACTTTGATCTTGATGTTGTACCTAATAATGTTCCACCAGAAAGTGAACAGATACATCATTTTTCTCTTATGTTCATTGAGGGACATCTGTATGCCAGGACATAACCACATCATCTCTAATGTCAATAATTCAGAAAAATAAATGCTGTTAAACTTATTTTACAGAAGAAACTTCAACTTGGTGACATGTTGTTCTTTTAAGAATCACACAGTCAAAATCAGGACTTGTACTCAGGTCTGTCTACAAAACTCATCAGTATTTCTTGTTGTTGTTATATAAGAAAGGTCTCATCCTTGTGCAAGTTCCCTTGGACAAAGATAATAGATTCATATATGGTGTTGGTGTAAACCTCTTAAAATTATCTGAAAAATAATATGTATGTATGTGTACTTTCTTTGTTGAGAGCTTGTGATAATTTTAACCAGATCTCAAAGGGTACTAGAACCCAGAATATTATAAGAATCATTGTTTTTCACCCTGCTCTATCCTTGCTTGCAGAACAGGCAAGTAACTTTATCATGCAAACACTGAAAAGGAATTGCAGAAGTATGCCATACAACAAGCTGTAGCTTTAGCTGAGATTCAAAAGGGGGTTCTAAAATGAGTAAAAGCCACACCATGAAAACTAAGAGGATGGAATTAATTTTTGTGATGAAAGCAGGAGTCCGAAGAGAGCAGAAGGTGAGAAATACACATAGGCAAACATTAGAAATCTTAACAGAGGCCAAGACAGTGAGGCAATCAGAAAAGACAAACTTCTTTAAATTTTTTTTAATGTTTATTTTTGAAAGAGAGAGAGAAACAGCATGAGTGAGGGAGAGGCAGAAAGAGAGGGAGACACAGAATCTGAAACAGGTTCCAGGCTCTGAGCTGTCACCACAGAGCCCGACGCGGGGCTCAAACTCATGAACCAATAAGATCGTGACCTGAGCTGAAATCGGATGCTTAACCCACTGAGCCACCCAGGCGCCCCCAGAAAAGATAAACTTTAGAAAAGAAGCAAAAACAAGCAGTAGCATGGTGTCATGAAAGGCGCAAAAGCAAAGCATGCATTGAAAAAAAAAGATTGCTGGAGAGTCAAGGGTAGTATTTGTAAGAATTTCCAGAAAGATTAGCAAAAACCTAAGAGAAATATTGGGGCATTGCAGAACACTTACTTACAATTTTACAGGTTTCAAGAAGATATTAACGGATACAGACCTGAGGTACTGATCTGGCACTTTCTGGTTAGCATGGGAAGGAAAAAAAAAGATGAGATAGCAAACTTAAACCGATGTTTCTATAGTTTATGTATATTCAACGATCATGTACGTGCATCTTTGTTAATTAAATTCATTAACCTAAGAAACTAGAGTCAGTGGAAGTATTAGGGAAATAACTCTTAAGAAACATTAAAATAATGATTCATGATTAACAAAACACTCTTTAAAAAAATATTACCTTGCTGGATGCTCACAGCAAACCCTGAATATCAGCTCCCATCTCAGCCCCAGTAAATAGCATCATCTTCCAAATCCCGTGTCCCACTAATAAATCTACTTCCCCTCAAGGATAGATGTTCTATACCAGTTTTCAGTTCAATCCTAATTTGAGGTAGAAAGTTCTTTCATTGCTTCAGCTTCTTTACCCAGTGACCTTACCATTAAATCAACAATAAAATGCCCTAGAGCAGCATCTGGGGCTTCTACAATATTCCCTCAAGGCATTCATCCTAAAGTGCATCACTAGGCGAAGAGGGCCCTGTGCTCAAGTCCACTGTCATGTGCTGGTTTCATGTAACCAATGTCCTCTGCATCCATCTCTGGCACAGAAGGATTTATTGTGACAGAATATCTAGGATCTGAATGATGCTTCTTTGCTCTTGCGAGCCCCCATCTCAGTTATAGGAACCCCGTCTCTGCCCTACACCAGGGTTTGGAACCTTCTTTCACTGTGTGTAGCTTTCTCTGTTGCTAACTGCTTACCTGGTTGGCTGCCTTGTTATGTTCCTATTAGAACCTGCTTCTACAACACTGTGACTGACTGACTGACTGACTGACTGATAAACCAAATCCATTACCTGTGTTAACTTTGGGGCATCACACCGTGCCCTTCAGTCTGGACTCCTCAGTGGGCTTCCGTAAATGGATCAGTTTCTTCAATACTTAGCCTGCTCTGGAGCTCAAGATCAAAAGGGAAGATGGGTAGATGGATCGGGATGGTTGGTGTGAAGTAAAAAGAATGAGAGGCTTAAAATGAATATTTGGAAATACATTTTCCTAAATATAGCTTATTAACGCTATTGGCACTATTAATTTGTTTATTAAATCTTCTTCTTTTTGGTATCATAATAGGAAACCTGGTCACTGTCAATGCCTAAGTCAGTACAAATATGGAATGTTGAGAAAGTCATTGTTTTTATTCACATAGTATTTTATGGACTAACAGCTGGTTCATGAAATATTCAAAAGTAATAAAAAGTTATATTTTTAAAATAGATTAAAACCTTGGCACAGTTTTCCCCTTCAGCCTACTGGGTATTCCCTTGACTGTCTTCTTCTTCCTGCCTTTCTCTGTCTGTGCCAATGCCCGGAGGTCAGCCATCTCCAGGTCAAATGGAGAAAATGGGTAAGAGTCGCTATTTCCTGACAACATCTACTGTCAGAACATAGGAGTTTGTAACTGTGCTAGTTAAGAATTGATAGAATAGTTAATAAAGGATATTATAAACTTGTGTTTCAACTAAGGCTGTAACTAAAATGAGTTAATGTCTACCTAATTAGCAGGTAGAGTCATTTTTAATAGTCGACCCAAATTATTGAGCATACAATTCAACTATTAATATGACTAAGAACTCAGTGGTCTATAAATTCATCTCTAAAATTGTTTGCTGATCAAATAGCTTTGTCCATTCTAGACTGAGAAGTTTCTATTCAGTGGTTTTGGTTTGAGAGACTCAGAGGGCTAAAGCTTTGTTAGGGTTTATCATTTGTTTGGTTGTTTTCCACTTTTAACCTAGAAAGACAAGCATGAATTTCTTCTGTCAGTCGTCAAGAATACCAGTGTAAGTATCCAAATTATATTTTTGGAGGCAATTTTTTTAGTTGTACTTACAATTGAATTTATTTCCATTTACTTTCCTTACCTGAGGTGAAATAAAATTGTTATTCCCATGTGGACTATATCAAGTTTTTAATAATTCCCATGAAAATGAACTTTCTAAGATTATCTTTTTATCAATAGTTAAATTATGTTATGTTTTTAATTGGACTCTAGTCACAGCCTCTAGCTTCCCAGAATTGTAATGGTGTTGAATTAATTTAAAGAGACTCAGAGGAACCAGTTATGGAAGGCTGTCACCATGATAATTTAGTTTTATGATTAGGTCATGGAAAACATTATAGAATTCTGAAGAGATTTTTAACCCTTCTATTTTGAAAGAGCTTTCATTCAGTTTGTCTCCAAAGATAGGCATCTTTGGAGAGATTTCTAATCCTGTAGAAAATTCAATAAAATAAATGTCACAGTAAAAATAACAGAGACTACCACTTTAAACACACACACAATTTATGATCTACAAATTAAAGTAACCACAAACACACACACACACACACACACACACACACACACACACACACTAAGCTGCAGTGTAACTACCAATTGTAATACAGTGGTATTTGAGAACTTTTCTACATGTTTTATATAATAAGTAACAGACATTTTAGAGTGGGTAAAATACTTTATTTGAATATTGTCATTATATTATGGACTTTAAAAACTGTATTTGTGGTAAATAATTCTGGTGTTTTTATATTGAATTTTTAGATTTTTTTTTCAAGAACACTCTCAGAGAACAAAGAAACTAATATTTGTGAGCATGTGACTGCTGAGAAGGCAAAAACTGTATTGACATTGAAGAAATTCTTTTCAGGTCTCAAACAAAAGCGAGTACACTGGGCCTATCAAAGTTACTATGCAGTGGCACACTCAAATAGAAATGACTTTGTTGAAAAATATTTGTGAAAAACTAGATAGAGTGTACATGGGATCTCTCTGTGTTATTTCTTACAACTGCATGTGAATTACAATTATCTCAAAATAAAGAGCTCAAAAATTGTGTTATGCCACAATATCATCTTTTGTTGCCATCCTTATGTCACTCAATACATCAAGTTATACTGAAATATTTAAAATATATGCACTTGACAATGAAAGAGATCCTGCCCTAATTTTGTGAGTATGTTGGCATTTTTAGGGTAATCACCTCAAAGCAACTCAGTATTAATTTTTAATTATAGTGGGCAGGGGGGGTTCTATATGAAGACAGAGGGCTATTTTACTACATTTGTTAAATTTATTCATGATGTTAGGGGTTTTTTTTTTTTTTGTAAACTTTAAGAAAATAAAGGAGAAAAAGACCTTTGAATACATCAGTCACAAGAGCTGGGTAAAGGGGAATTCAGCTCTTTTATTTGATGGGATGAGAAAGCTAATAATGTATGACAGTAAAAAGGCAGAGGCTTTTAACGCTTTTTTTAACCTTACAAAAAAGGTCAACTCTGATCTGGAAATGAGAACAGCCAACACATGGGAAAGAAGGGCAAAAAGCCAAGTGGAAAGCGAGAAGGAGCTGGTGACGAGCACACTCATGGCTGGTTCCAGTCCCTGGCACCGGCATCCCAAGTTTGGGGTTCATCGTCTCTTGATTAATTTTGTTTTTGTTCATGAAGGTTGGGGGGAGGGACATACAAAGGACTGGCAAAGTTACCAAGACCAGAAAAGAGACCATGCTTTATCTTGATTTAAACAGAGAAAAAAAAAAAGAAAATTCTGCAACCAACTGCTAGTTTCATTTTTGAGGAGGAAAGTGCTAGTTCAATGTTTCTGCTTCCAACTTAATGTACTCAATCCATAAAAGAATTTGACAACATTTATTGAGTGCCTACTCTGTGCCCAGCAGAGAGTTGGGCTAGAGATTAAATGTAAAGTCTTTTTTTTTTAATGTGAAATCTAAGAAGAACAGAAACTTGCTTGAGATAAACCAGTCAGTATGCACTGAAGTGGATTTGAATCCAAACCTGCTGACTTCAAAACCCTTGCTCTTTCCACCAGAGAAACCAATCCTGATGACTCTTAGTTTTGTAGGGATTTTACCTATTTAAAACAATGTTAAATTGTCTTAGAATGAAAAAGCAAGTTTACATTTTTTTTAATTCCAAAGCTAATAGCTTGGTTTAAGTACATCCTGCCGTATGGTAACATCCTCCAAGAAGACATCTCACTTAATCACCATGTTGTATTGAAAAAAATGTGATGAGACTATTATAGTTCAAAACAAGGGTAGGATTCCTGCCTTTGCCATTTACTAGCTGGTGACTCTGGGCAAATTACACAACCTCTCTGAGCTTCAGTTTCATCAGATAATAAATAAGAATGATATTTGTTCTCATTTGACAAGACTGTTAAGAAGATTAAATAAGATCATTAATATACGTAAAGTATTTGGCACACTGACAAGTGATGTGTTCCATAAATGTTAGCTATTACTTATTTACATGATTATTAACATAATATTGAAATAGTAGGTATGATCTTTGACAAACTGGTTGATTGATATTAAAATGCCCTCATAAGCTGCTTTGCAAATGTCGCTATGAGATGTATTTTTTTTTTTAAAAAAAGACAATATTTAACTTTGAGTACCTGACCTTGAACTATTTAAAATATAGACTACAAGTTGATAGAAAAAAGTCAATAGCTTTTAATGTACCTGAATTTCCAACTATCACACTATGATTTGTTCCTAAAAGCTTATTTCTTATTGCAAATAAGATTTCTCTTACATGCTTTAAGCCCTCTGCCTCATTATAGCTCCTTTCTCTCCCCAGTCAACTCATATTTGCTTCTCTTCCTGTATTCTCTATGTTTGAAAATGCCAACAACTCCAGAGAACTGGAAAATATTCTATTTTTTAAAGGCTTTTGTTTTATTATTTTTTTAATGTTTACTTTTGAGAGAAAGAGACAGTGTGAGTGGGAGAGGGGCAGAGAGAGAGGGGAAGACACAGAATCCGAAGCAGGCTCCAGGCTCTGAGCTGTCAGCACAGAGCCCGATGCCAGGCTGGAACTCATGGACTGTGAGATCATGACCTGAGCCAAAGTCGGTCGCTTAACTGACTGAGCCACCAAGGTGCCCCTGGAAAATATTCTAGACCCCTCCTCTTTTCTTCTCACTGCTGTTTAATATTTGCACGTACACAGCCATGGTCTTTGCTTTGGAGCTTTAGGCTCTTGCTTACTTTTTATGTAGACAACTACTCTCCACCCAGTCCATTCTCCTCAGGCTATCACAAGAGCTCGCTCTAAAAAGCAGATATGATCATGCCCCTCTGCTTAGATCCTCCCAATGCACTATTGTTCTGAAGCTAAAACCCAAATACCTTAGTATAACACTAAAGACCCTCCATGATTGTATTCTGGTGATGCCTCTGGACCTCATCTTCTGCTACCGAGTGATTTATAATTTTTTATACTCTGTTTGCTATCTCTTGCTCTGCTTCTTTGGCCTGATTTACCCAGCACGTTTGTGCAACTACAGCTAATCCTTCACAACTCAAGCTCACCCATCACCTGTTCCAGCAAGGCTTTCTCAGTTTCCCCTATGTGTGGTAGGTTCATATCTTAACACCTTCACGTATAGTGTTCTCTTACATCTATTTCCATGTCCCCCCCCCCATTCTATTCATGGCAGAATTTAAAGTTTTACCAGAGTATACTACTCTCCTGCTTAAAACCCTCCAGTGGTTTCCTATTCCAAGCAGAATAAATGCCAGAGTTCTTCCAATGGCCTCCAAAGCCCCGTGTGACCTGATCCCTGTGTCTTTGGCCCTCTCTCATACCTCTGGATTACTGCACTTCAATCCATTGTCCATGAACACTGTGATAAATACTCCCAACTCAACATTATTTGCCTTTGTTAGGAGGCAAAGGAGAATGGCTGGGAGGACTGATAATGTCCACTTGAGCATATGCATGGCTTACACCTTTTCATTTTTCACATCATGATGTAACCACCAACTTTCAGAGTGTTCTCTCTGACCAACTCCCATTCACTCTCTTAACTGGCAATTATCACTACTAGTCTTATTATTTACTTATGTTTTCTTGCTTTCTGCTTTCATATGGTTTATTTTGGGTCCCCGCACAAGAATATAAGCTTTGTGTCTTTCTTGCTCACTACTGCATATCAATGTCCAGAGAAGAGTTAAACATACAGAAGTTCATCTAATTCAGTATTTAATCCTCAAGAAAGAGTTGAATAATTGCTGATTGAAATCAGTTGCGATTCCTAACTATGTCAATTCTATTTGTTGTTTATTGATCAAATATAGCCACTATAACTACTGGAGAGCTGCAAATGATTAAAAAGTGACCTATATTTTGAAATGTAGGCAGTGAGATGAAGCCATTTGCCAAATTAAGATCGTTGAACTTTAAGACCAAATGCCAAATGTAGATGTAGATATTTGTGGCAAAATGCTAGCTTTTTGCTAGCATCTGTTCTTCCATTCTTCCAGCACTGTGGCCTGCTTACCCTAAATAATACTGCATTCAAAATGCTAATTCTCACCGGGTTTTCCAATATTTCTTGAAGAATCCTAAATTTTTAATTGATTTGCTTAGGCGTATGCTATACACGTTTATTATTCTTCCTATATATGTTCATGATAGGGCCAGTTCATAAACTTCTTTGAATACTTCCTTAATCTGAAAGGAGAAAGCTCACATCAGGTAAAGAAAAAAATTATCATAAACGTCTATAAAACAGCATTAGCTGAAAGCAAGGTGCAAAATAATATGCAGTTAGATTTTCTGTGTTTTCGTTTGTATGCGAAGTGTGTCTCTTTCTAGCCATGTCAAATACCCACAGCAAATAACATAAGTTGATTCATAAATTGTTCGTTAATACTTTTATTTACAAATTATAAGTTATGCTTGTCATGCAAGATTATTTTCATGAAAACTTTTAGGATTTCACAAGTATTTTTTTTTTAATTTCACAAGGCTTAGGTTGTACCTGGATTATCAGATTTAGCTTTATGTAATCAGACCTATTTTTTAAACAATAAAGGTATAGGGAAAGGAAAGGAATAATTAAATCTGCTGGAGTCATTTTTTTTATATCCGAAGCGAACCTAATCTGGTATTCTTACATAATGTATATGCATAACTTTCATTCCTCTTTGATCTAGTTATATCAAAATCTCTGCCATAAGCAATTCCAATCTGCAAATATTATCTCTGTCATAGAATGTTACCTCTCAATTATGGGAATAACTGATGCTCTAATTTTTGGTCCTTTCTTTGACAGGGTGAAGGAACAGGAGTTTAGAAAAGTCCTGAGATGAGCAGGGGCACCTGGGTGGCTCAGTCAGTTAAGCTACACACTCTTGGTTTCCACTCAAGTCATGATCTCCTGGTTTTGTGGGTTCGAGCCCCAGGCTCTGCACTGGCCTGCTTGGGATTTTCTCTCTCTCTCTCTCTCTCTGCCCTCCCCAATTCACACCGTCTCTCTCAAAATAAATAAATAAACTTAAAAAAAAGAAATGAAAAAAAGACAAATCCTGGGATGAGCTATGCATTGTCTTTCCTGGGACTTAAAAGGTCATAACACAAAGTACCTGCACTTCCAGTCCTCTGCCCCGAAGTAACTTAGCACGTCCTGACAACCACTCCTTTTCCCTTCCCCATCACTCCATCAAGAAGTTCTCCCAAAACACACGTTTCCAAATCTAATACACCAAATTGCATGGGGATTTTGAAAAGGAAAATTATTGGGAATAAATATAATGATTCATTATTTACCCTATTAAATTCCAGGTGTTGTTTTGTTTTGTTGTTTGTTTTATATTGTTTTCATAATTTCCTGTGTCACATCGTTTTGTTTCCCGTTACTGCAAACTAGGTATAATTTCAGACACTGCAGTCAGTATAAAAATTTTCTACAAAAACAGAATTATTTAAAGTCCCATGATGTTTATTATAATTGCTTTTCATGTACAGCCTTATATCTGAATGTCAGTGTTGCTCTGGGAAATTATAGCACCTTCATATTATAATATATATTGATTATTAACCAATGCTAAGTATTTTAATTGATGCTATTTCAAATTATAATTGCTACCTGAAACTATTCATGGAATTTAGATTGTTTTTAAATTTAAAATTGATCTTCATTATTACGTTCCTTAAGTATTCAAGACTGTTGTCAGACATCTGCATTTTTTATATGCAAATAAGTATTATAAGAACAATTATAGCAATATCAGAATTACTTTAAGAAAACTTCAAAGGAGGTTTGTTTGCCTTAGGGAATCAAAACTGTATAATTCTATACTCACACACATTCATATGTAGATTATATATATATACATGTATGTAAAACCAAATGAGTTGGAATAAATTACTTAGTGCCTATTGACATGAGTGATACTTTTACAAATAAACATAAGTAGTGATGCTTGGAAGGTTTGATTTACTTGAAAGAGGGAAAATTTTAGACAAATTTTCACAATTGGTTGTCAGAGGGATACACCTTGCTTTGGTCCCACGTGGGCTCATGTTTAATGCTCTTTTGAGCCTCAGGAACAATTTACTAGTCCTCATATATGTACAATTTGCCAGTCTCCAAATCTTGATCACTTTATTATCTCATTTTTTCACTCTGCATTCAGGCAGAGTGCATTACGGAAAAAGCCCAGAACCATGGAGATTGGCACTTTCCTGAAAAGTTCCTAACCCCTTTTTAGCAGGCTCCTAATGCAGAGAACCCCTGTTGCAGGGGACGTTTGCAATGCTTTGTTTTAGACTTTCAGCGCTGTCCTCAGCTCTCCAACTCTTGCCAACCCTCTGATTCTCAAACAAGTTGGAGACTGCTTGGGCTGAGCCTCCTGAACAAACTAGAGGGCGTTCCTTTCCTCCCACTGTCTCTGGCTCCTCTTCATATGGGTTCAAAGATAGGAAACCATGCTTTTTCATTTATTCAGGGAGTCAGGCACGTGTTTAGTTCCCACTGAACTCTGAACCAAGCCCTCAATAGGGTTAAAGATAGTGAGACCTGGTCCCCCAAACCCAGAATTTTACTCTCTACAGAAAGAAACCTGCAAGTAAATTGTGATACAATGTAACCAGTCTTAAAAGTAGCTATGACCATATAATAAAATAGGAAATGCAATAGGAAACTAAAATTAATTTTGTCAGAGCTATAAAGAAAACCATGCAGGAAGTGTTTGTTTGTTCTTTTTAAATGACTTCACATTTGGCTTTGAAAATTTAGAATTTTGGCAGGAGGCAAAAATAAAAGTGGTGAGGAGGGGTAGATTTAAGTTCTTTTAGGTGGAGGAAGTAAGAAGATGCAAAGAACCAACATACTTGTTGGGCCATGCAACTAACTGGATTGGGGTGGGGGGTTGGACCAAATGGGAAAAAGTGGTGGGAAATTAAGCTAAAAAGGGAAACTTAACCTTTAGAGGAATGAAACTGTGTGCCATGCTAAGGAGTCTGCTCTGGATACCAGCAATAGGATGCCATTCAATGTATTCTAACGCTTGGAAAAGAAATAGAATGCCATCATAGAGAATGGACTGGAGGGAGAGCAGCTAGATGAACACCATTTAGAAGAATGCTCACAACATTCATTTATTCCACAAAGACACACTTGCTGACTACTTGTCAGGAAGTAGGCGTAAAGCTGGGCTCTAGGGGCAGAGAAACAAAAACACAGTCCTAGCTTCAAGGAGCTCACCGTCTTGTGGGGGTCATAAGGGAAGAGGAAGGGAGTTTAATAAACAATGCAATTAAAATATCATGTGGCATGTGCTTTAATAAATGTTGATCAAAATAAGAAATGTAAGAGCAAATGTAAAACAGATTTGGAGAAAGAATGTATATTCAGTTTGAGGCTGACTGAAATTTAATTGCCTGTGGCATAGCGACATAGACCCAGCTAATAGTATTTAGAATTAAAGTCTGAAAGTTGGATGAGGTATCTGGCCTAGAGATATAGATTTGACTGCCATCAATGTGTAAGTGATTGTTGAAGACCTGCATGTGGGTGAGATCATCTTAAATAGTAGATAGAATTACACGTGAACAAAGAGTGGGATCACCAGAATGTTTTGAGAGTGTAAAGCATATTGTAGTATTTGTTCAAAATATTCAGTGCCCTTTCCTACTGGTTACATATCTACCAAATGCACCCCTTCCAGGTCTCCCCCAGTGGGAAAATTACAGTTCCCGACTCATGAATGTAAAATTTGGCCTTGGGATTTCCCTTGCCCAATGAAATATGAATGAGAAGAACATTAACCCCTTTTGTGGGAAAGCTGAAGACCTATTATTAATGTGGTTCTGTCCTTTCTCTTTGCTGTGCCTCAACATCCAGATTGAGTTCCAGAATGAGGAACCCGAAGTGTCCCATGGTAGACATGTAACTGAAGCTGCAAATAAACTGAGATTTTGGAGGTTGTTAAAATAAGAGAATTCTGTCTGAGTGGAATAATACCTGATAAGTAGAAACAAGAGAAGTATAATAGCTCAAACGGCTGGGATACTTTAGCAGTAAGATTTTGAGATTATCCAGGATGCAGAACAGATAAGAATTCTAAAATATTTGATGTGCAGAGTTATGAGTGAGTCCCAAAGACAGATGTTTAGCTTGCGTGACTGTAGGAACGTGACGTCGTTACATGAGGTAGGATAAGGCCCCCTACTGCTACTTTCATACTGGAACCGGCACTCAAATTCACTTTGGAGCTGGAGGAAGAACAGAGTTGAGATGCTGAAAATTGGACACATTTTGTTTAAGACGCCTCTGGTATGTTGGGGTGGAGATGCCCACTAGGCAGTGGAACACAGGGACCTGGGGTTAGGTGGATAAGGTGAGGCAGCCCAGAGAAACTGGGTCCAGTAAGAAGAGGGTTGAGAATAGAACTCTGAAGGAAACCACTTTTTAAGAGGAAAATAAAATAAAATGAGGGAGCAAAATTAATTTAATAGGGGTAGTTAGAGACATAAAAATAAAACATGAAAAGGTGCTGTTTTATACACTAAATAAAAAAGATGTTTTAAGAACTGTCAAGTAGTAAATAAGATGAGAATTTGAGGGATGCCTGGGTGGCTCAGTAGGTTAAGCACCTGACTTTTGATCTCAGCTCAGGTCATGATCTTAACGATTTATGAGTTCAACCCCCGTGTGGGGCTCTGTGTTGACAGCACAGAGCCTGCTTGGAATGCTCTCTCTATCTCTCTCTGCCCCTACACTACACATGCTCTTTCTCTCTCTTAAAATAAGTAAATAAACTTAAAATAATTTTAAAGATTAAGATGAAAATTTTAGATTATTGGTGTTTACAATGAAGATATATGTTAGAGTAGCAGATTACAGGGAAAATGCTCCGAAATTTGTACCTGGGGGCGACTGGATGGCTCAGTTGGTTAAGCGTCCAAATTTGGCTTAGGTCATGATCTCACGGTTGGTTCATGAGTTCCAGCCCCACATTGGGCTCACTGTTGTCAGCACAGAGCCCACTTCGGATCCTCTGTCCCTCTCTCTCAGTCTTTCTTTCTTTCTTTCTTTCTCTCTCTCTCTCTCTCTCAAAAATAAAAATTTAAAAGACTAATAAAAAATAAAATGAAATAAAATCTATATCAGAGTGATAATCTCATATCATCCAATTTATCCCAGGAAATTTTCAAGTTGCTCTTATGACTTCAGTAGTTAGGCTCTGGAAACAAAAGCAAAAAATTAAGTTGGTTATTTTCTCTTTGAATGTTGGCCATAGCACCTTTTCCTCTGTGTTAGTAGGGGACAAAGCCTGGTTTGAAAGCGGGGGTTAGAGTATAAGGATGAACAGATTTCCTCTCTTTTTCTGACCTGGAAGGCATAGTCAAATTTCAAAATGGTAAGTTCACACTTGTGGGCCCTGCATCACAATGTAATGATTTTTAAGTCTTCAGTAGTGTGGTGGGCACAGAAGACTGATAGTAATGAGGAGGGAATTGAGAGTAATGACGTGGAGAAAGCAAGAGCAGAGAAGTGAGGCAATGTTGTCAGGGGAGTCAAGGTCGAAGGGAGGTCATCTTCAGAATGGGGAGGCTGGATGTGGTGAGCACGTTTGCTGACTGAAGAAAGTAAACAAAAGAAAACATCAAGATGAAAGACCCAGGAGAAAGTGGTGACAATTGAGGACAAAATCACCATGTGAGATGGGGGGATGACACAAAAAGTAAGATGAAAGAAAATGTATGTCACAAAGAAGAGAAGAATAGAGCCTCATCCTCCCAAATCTACATGGAGAGAAGAAGGGAAATGTATATCACTCAGTATGCCAATAAATTTGATAGTAGTCCTAAGAGAAGTTATGGGAGAGTAATTTGTAAATTCTACAGCACTGAGACAATATCAGTTACTATCATTACCAGTTTAATTTTAGTTTTGGTGAGTTATCAGCAAGGCAGACTGGAGTTGGGGACCAGGTCAGAAATGGAATGTCATTTTGAAAATTATCTGTGGGAAAGTTATAGCTAAATGAAGGAGAATTGAAAGAAATCTTTCACGTAAGTGTGTAAGGAGAAAATCAGGAACCACAGACAACACATTAAGCTTATTCACTCTGCAGAAACTGGTCAAGGACAATGGTGCACTGAAGGAATCATGAAAAGTGGGGAAAATTAGGTGGTGTAGAGTCACAAAGTGGGAGTGTCATCAAAATGGAGGAAACCCAGTGTTACAAGCTACAGAGGGGTCAACAACAATGATTGTGACCCAGCACCCGACACAACCCCTAGCTGGGACTGACAGACCCACATGGTAAATATTTATGGACAAATGAGTGCAGGCCATGATCAGAGTGTGAAATTTAGTGAATGAAAAGTCATTCTGGGAATCCAAGCTTCAATCAAAAACTCCTGATGGCTGCCCCTGTTTAAAGTATGATAAGGCAGTGGAAAAAGAAGAGATCTTCTGGAGAACACAGGCATATAAGACCTTGGTCTCTAAGCAGAGAGAGAAGATGAGAATCACAACCAGGAAAGGCAAGGAGTAAAGTTTATCACAAGAGCAAGATTGTAAGAGGCAGTCCAGGGAAAGACTCAGAAGAAGAGCAGAACTCAAAGACGCAAGAAGGAAAGGCAACAATTAAGGGAGAGAAGGCCTGAAACAAAACAACCGTTGATCCTGTGGCAAAGGATACCTGATCCTACAACATACCTGCCATGAGGCACTTGACTGAAGATATGGGTCCCGAGCTTACAATTTTCCTTTCTCTTTCATCAACATCATAAGATGCAAGCCGATGACCTATGAAATGCTGTTTCCCTTGTGGTGTCTGGATTTTCACTACTCAAACCGACTTCACTTCCACTCTTCACCAGGTCAGTCTCTAACTTTCTATTAAGATCTTTCTACCTCGGTTACCTCCACTGTCTGCTAGGTTAGAGCTTCAACTCCCCCAGGACCACTATCCTGCATCAAGTCTTCCTCAAGTCTTTCAGGCTCTCCCACCGATTTTGGTCTTCTTCCTTATAAAATAACATTGGTTGAGTGTCTACCACATGCTAGGCCCAGGCTAAACTGTTCACATAAGTTTTCTCAGTTTTCTCTCCCCAGAAAATCATGAGGTAAGACCTACCAAGCTACCTTTTTTAGCTCAAAATTTTGAACTAACTTCCTCAGGATGAGAGCCTGGTGACCTCAGGAGCTGAAGAAGACAGTCAGGGCTCCCAGTGTTGTACTGGTGTTTGTTATGATGTGCGTCTTTTCTAAACACTCCTTCCTTGCATAAGTGAGGTCTCGTGCTCAATCTTAGCACTCTGTTTATATTAACAACCTTCATTTCTTTTCCTTCCATACAATTGCACATCCCAAGCCAATCTCTAACTCTAAGACAACCTAGTTGCCTGCTTTCAGCATGCCTATTTCCAGGCCGCTAAGTGTTGCTGGAAAAATGGAATAGCCGTGCTGATAGCTTTCATTACATTGTCATGATGTCCAACCTCAGCTGGGCCTTTGCAAACACTGGCAATCCCTTTGCTCCTCTCTCGACAGCTATTTCCCATTTCCCACAGCATCTGTTCCAAATCTGGATAGTTTTCCTCAAGTCTACTTTAATTAAAAACAATCTTAACATAGCTTAGCAGCCTCTCCAAAATCTGGCTTCTTCCCACCTCCCTGGTCTCCCCGAGGGCTATGTTCCCTCTCCCTTTTCTAGGCTCTGGCCACACTGACACTTTCAATCCCCTGATCTTGTCCTTTCTGGATATTCTGTTCACTGTGTTTGGGAAGACTTTCTCTAGATTCTTTGTTTAACTCAGTGCTCATCCTTCAATATTACCTCAACTGATGAGTCTTTTCTGACCTCCTAGATTAGCTTAAATCCCACTAAACATTTGCAATATTCTATACATTTTTAATGATTTGTCTGAAGCCAGCCCTTCTCTTTACGTGGCTAACAATATGCTGATAGTAACAATATTGTCTCATTTAACTAATATATCCCCAGCACATGGTACAGTGTCTTGCCTTGGAGAAGTGCTCAATACCCATTGCATATTTAACTGGAATTAAGAATTTTTCATGGGGATGCCTGGGTGGTTCAGTCAGGTAAGCGTCTGACTCTTGATCTCAGCTGAGGTCTTGACCTCAGGGTGTGAGTTCAAGCCCCATGTTGGGCTCTGCGGAGGGTGTGAAACCTAATTTACAAAAAGAATTTGTCATTAATAATTATATGTAATTATTTTTATCCACAGACTAAAGAGACCTGGAATATGTTGGTTATACATAGAGTCTGAAAAGTATAAAAGGCATGTAAAGTCTGAGGTTTTCCTGTTGACAGTAAGCTGGAGTAGAAGAGCTTCTTGGACTAGATATAAGATCTGAGAAGATAAGATCTGATGGGGTCTTTGGAAATAACGTTCTCTCAGTCTGGACCCCGAAGGCACCAAAATGTTCTGTAGGATTCCTGCAAGATGGTGTCTTTTGTTCGGAGATAGGCCAGAAGTAGGAAATAAAAATGCCAAATAGATGTCTCAGCCCTAGGGGTGAGGGTATTGATAATTCAGATGTGTTTTCTAGGAATGAACTGGACGAAAGCAATTGAGGACTATGGAAACCGAGACATTTTTATTCTTCTTGCATTCTCTAAGCTTATTTCTATTGTCATCCTTTCCTATGTGACATCTCTATCCTCTACCTAAGAATTGAGGTTTACCCTTGTACTACAAGCCCAGTGTGACAGTGTGCGAGTAGCCAAAAGTTGCTGAGCTTGGGAAAGAGGAAGGTGAGTAAAAAGCAAAATGAACAAAGGTAAACAGCTGAGGTGGCAGCTGTTGTGGGTATGGCAGGTAAACCCTAGGTTCAGGCCAAATTCAAAGATAACTGACACACTCGTTACTCATTTATTCATTCAAAAGAGGGAAAACAGAAAAGAGGTACAACATTGTAAGTACTGAGGGCAGAGGACTGAGTGAGGGAGCTGTGTCATTTATAGCATTTCATCCCATAGCAAGGCAGGAAAAGCATGAATGACTTTTGGCTTCAAGAAAACATGGCTGTTTAGGGCGTGTTTTCTCACCTTCCCCCAGACCCTCCACTTTCTTTTTGTTGTCAGCAGGCCCAGTGGAAAAGTCCAGGGGCCCCAAGGTCTCGCCCCCCAAGATACCTGGGATCCCAGCTCAGCGGTGTACCTTAAAACACGCAGAATTAGAATTCAAACAAAGCAGCAAGTATTCTCAAACCTTCCTTGTTCACGGGGAGCAGTTTATTGATCTAGTAACTGCTGACATCACATGTGTTTCTGGAGATGGACACAACTCCCGGCACAGAATGCGACAATGGCTGACAATATGCAACAAAAAGATTTTAGAGTACTTTGGCCCGGCTTGGGTTTTCTAAAGTATATTATTTAGAACTGTTTTGGTTTCAAGAGACAGAAGCCAAAATATTAAACTGACTCAAGCTGATAAAAATGTGGAGGCTATTTATTGTTTCATAGATCTGTAAAATCAAGAGGAAGACTGCTGAGTGCATGAGAATTGATCATTGGCATTACCGGATGTAAGGGCTCAGATAATGTCACCAGGATCTGGTCCGTTTCAAAGTCTCTGTTCAGCATTCCACAGAGAGGACGCCAATACCTGCAGCATCACTTCTTATTGTCAGTAATCCCAGTGGAAAGAGCTAAATCTGTTCTCAAATTTTCTAAAAGCACCGGGCTTAACTCCTAATGGTCTAGATTCTATCTCACGTTGAACCTGGCCAGGGCCATGAAATGTTCTGAGTGGCTGAGACCCACATCACTTCCTCACCCCTCCAGCTTACAGTGGGTCAACCTTATCTACATGAAGTAGACTGATCAGAGGAGAGAAGGTAGTAACCCAAAGAAAAATGGTTTACTTTTATAAAAGAAGAGGGGAAGGATTCTGAACTGGCAAAAGTAAAAAATATCTGTAAGAAAGATGTTCTAAGGAAAAGGATCTGCGATACCGCCTGAGTCAGGGACGAAAGAGGCTATGATATTTCTCTGTATTAGTTAGGATGTTTTTGTTATTGTCATCATTAGTATAAGATCCAGAAACCCATCCTAACCTAGCTCAAAACAGAAAATCTTTGGCTTATATAACCCAACCACTGAAGAAATGGGACTGGCCTCTGGGACAGGACCAGGGATAAGAACAATTATCAGGACTTTCTTTTTCTTATCTTGCTCGTTGGGTTTTATTTCCTTCTACCACTGAACTTTCTTCACCTAGTCATAAACATGGCGCCTTGGACCCATATCCTCACAGCTTCATCAAAAGAAAAGAGCATTTTATTGCCATTTCCAGCCTGAATTTTTTTTTTGGGGGGGGGGGGACAATTTGCCCAGCTAGAATCATTTGTCTCTCTCTTGATTGACGAGGAAACCAGAGTCTACCACCAGAGGCACAGCAGTTTGCTGGTTAAAGATGATGTCAGTAGGGTAAGTCTTCAAACTTCTAGGGCCACAAACCCATTGACAGTCTGAGGAAGTCCAAAAACCCCATCCAAAAACAGTGCATTTATGTCCATGAACTGTAACATGTAGGATGGCCAAGGAAAGCTATGATACTTAAGTATAGTTAACGAATGTTTTAAAAATAATTTATGAGGGGCGCCTGGGTGGCTCAGTCGGTTGAGCGGCCGACTTCGGCTCAGGTCATGATCTCGCGGTCCGTGAGTTCGAGCCCCGCGTCGGGCTCTGTGTTGATGGCTCAGAGCCTGGAGCCTGTTTCAGATTCTGTGTCTCCCTCTCTCTGACCCTCCCCCGTTCATGCTCTGTCTCTCTCTGTCTCAAAAATAAATAAACGTTAAAAAAAAATTTAAAAATAATTTATGATACAGTAACATAGGTGCTTCGTTATTAACACATTAAGTAATAAGATGCGGTAGCAGACCTACTTATGGCCTCATATAATTTTGAGATATTGATGAACATAAATAATATCTGTCACATGTGGCATGCGATATGAAAATACCTGCAATTTACTTTAGTAACATCACAGGTACTGTTAATGTTTCTGTGCTTTGTTGTCTATGTTCAAATTTGAACAGAATTATAAATTTTAGTCTGAGGTTAGTGAAAACAAAACTGTAATTTTTCCCACCAAGGTGTCAGTCCCACCGAAGCTTATTCAGGATCTCTCTAGGGTCCATGGCTTCCAGAAGCTGCTGCACTAGAGGGTCAGTGAGGCAATGATTTGAAAGAACCTTAATTAAAAATGGATTTCAGGAGCTACAGGATCAGGATTGCCCATCTTCACCAGGATAATTTTACACCAGGGCCAATACTGAGATTTATTTTGATAAGAAATGATATTTCCTAAATATTATAGTAACTGCAACTTGGGGGATCGTATTGGATTGTGGTGGCTCCATTGACCTAGCTATTTCCTATAGGTCTCACCTGATGAGTGAAATAATTTATGACATCCTCCCATTGAGAAGTGGTTGTTTCTCAGATGTAATCCTTGATTTGAGTTGAAAAGTCCTAAGAGTGTGGCAAGGCTAATGTTTAGCATTAACCCTGAATGTGTCAAAAAGAGTTCTTCTTTCAGTGGACAAACGGGACTATGGAAACACAGACCAAGGGCACGTGAAGACACCATTGGATTTAGATCTAGAACTAGACAGCTAACTATGATAAGAGTCAGAAATCTCTACTTCCAGAACCTAATATATGTATTTTTAAATCTTCTTTATTTACCTTTTATTCCTTCTTAGTATTTTCAAATTATTTTAAGCCGCCAGCCTTTTTCAGCTGTGCTAAAAAGAATTCAGGAAGTAATCTATGATTTGGACAAATTTTTGAAGAACAGTGAGGAATGTACCACTGAAAACTGGCAGTGGCAGCCATTGTAATTTATGTGGCACAAATGGTCCAGGAAATAGATTAAGGCTCCTTGATCAGCCACTCCTTGCTAATTGGCAATCTCTTTTCAGTGTTAAACCTTGGCGGTTTTGAGTGGGTTTCAATAAGAAAACATTTAGCAAAGCATTAGTCAGATTACTGTGAACTCCGCTGGGGATAGAGCCAAAAAAAACCCAATCCAACAAAAACTGAGTAACTATCATGAGTCAGACATTGCAGTAGGCATCTTACACATATCATCTTATTTAATCCTCCGCCAAACCTTGTGAAATAGCTGCTACCATCATTTCCATTTTGCAGGTGAGAACGTTGAAACAGAGAAGGTCAGTAATATATTGAAGATTGCACAGGAGCTGGTAAGCAGAACAAACGCGGGATGCTGGGATGCCCGACAACAAACTGAGTCCTTGTCTTTTCTGCTATCGATCTTTGCCAAAAAAGCACGCTTGTTCGCCCAATTATTTCTAGTATCCACTGGCCGGTTTCCTTGGGCCCCAGGCAATTTGCCAATAGAAAAAAAAAAAAAGTGGCCAGTGTTAGAAACCTGGAAATGGACCTTATGTGACCTCAAGGCACATGTGTTTATTTTCCTTTTCGCAGAGAGTCAAAGTTATCACAAAAAAGAAGAAAAGCTTACAATTCTTGTGTGTCTTTAATCAAGTTGGATTCAATTGTTTTGTTAAAAAAAGTGATGATCCTAATCATTGGATTATAGTGAGATCAGAAAAGAGTCATCTAGTATATCTCTAATGTCACACAGGGAACCTCATAGGGAACATATGTAAAATATCAACTTTCACTAAACAAATGTTTATCAGGCGGGAATGTAAAGGGACAGAGAATTTAAGCTTTATGTTTGCTGAGCTTCGGACTGATGGAACTATTACACAGAAATGAATATAACGATATATTATGATTCGTTATGACACATTGGCACCACTCTCAAATTAATCCAGACATTTAGATCTTCAAAGCAGGTCACTATTTTTTTGGACGATGGCAGCAATTAATAAATCAATCTTATCACACAGAGTGATTGATTAGCACTTTTTGCAAAATTTATAGCAAGTGCCCATGCTAATCAAAGGAAGTAAAACTCTTCATAGATCTTTTTTTAATTTGAATTTTTTCCAATTATAAACAGATTTTTTTCCTCTGGCCACATATAAGTGCATTTAATATTCCATGGATAACAAAATGTTAAAGACTGACAAATATCCACAGTCTGTAACCTCTGTGGGAAAAGGCTTTGATTACAGTAAAATTACACAAAAATGTGTCATTAAAAGGCATTGGACAGACATAAAATCTAACCTTTTGAGCAGAAGAATACTTAATATTCTCTTCATGATCATGCAAGGGGAAATTCTTTGCTATGGAATAGCTATTTTCCTGTTAAGCAGGCTATTTCATCAATGATTTATTCCTGAGATGTAATAGGTCGTTTAAAATGGTGGTTTAAAAGTTGGGCCTTTTTGTTTAATTTTCTCACAGGCGGTTGGTAATTATCATGGTCCTGCAGTTTCTCTGGAATGCCGTGGAGGGTCAAATGCCAATGGAACCCTGCTTTATAGGGTAATTAAGACAGTCGACATGGTTATTAAATACATCATGCTAAACTAAACTGGAATGCTGTGAAATAAAATCCAAAATCATAAATAAAACTTGGGTTCTCCAGCAAAGGGGTATGTGTGAAAAGGAGGAGCTTTATGCTCTCAGAATTGCAATAAATAGCTCTTGCCCACTCAGACTTGCTAAAATCTGGCTCCTGAAAGCCTCTGGATTTGCCTTTCAGACAGTGAAACTGAAATCAATGCTACAACTCTACCTATACTTGAAGTTCTAGGTCCCACCATGTCCTATTACGTAAAACAACACGAGAATACTTGTGATGAATCCTTTGCCTGCATTCCTTATTGCCAAGATCAAATACTGAAAAACGTGTGATAAATTAAGTGATCCAAGGTAAGTGTGATATGACTAGCAAACGAATTTTCGATATATATGTCTTTTAATATTATCAAGACCCTCTCCCTCTGTAAGGTCTTCCCAATGGCTGCTCACTGCTGTGGATTCATGCTGCCTTTGAGAATTCATCTGTTACCTGCATAAGACCATAAGACCACGGCGATAGGATGCTACTTCAAAGAAGCCAGTAACAGGCTATCTGTGTGCTTGTTGATGTCGATCATTCTGAACAGCGGTGATAGGTAAATATTGTCATCAGTAGGTAAAGATATGTCTCCCAAATATTTGTCTGCCGTGTGGTCCTAAGCTTTCAAACGCAAAAGCCGAAGGTTTTGGTAATTTGATTTCTTTCCAGAAAATGTGATGAGTATACAAAAATGCTGGCAAAAGGGCAAGACAAAATGAGAATAGAAGAAAATGCAATCTTTCCAACCTATAATATGTTGCCTACAAGAGATTTTCAATTATTCTTCCCTTGCGTATTGCCTGGAAGTCTTTTTTTTTTTTTTTTCTATATGCATGTTTACAGGCAAATTCATTGGTTTACTAGGCAAAGGAAAAGAACTGCTCTTAAATAGGGGAAATAAATATTTCCAATTCTAGCTGTAAAACTAGAAGCCAAAATGTGTAGTTGACAGGCACGGAGCCAGCTGACTTCAGATCACTAGCCTTTCCTTAAAACCAGTCTTCCTATTTCCACATGGAACACATTTTAGGTTAACAATGTGTAGTTTGGCAACGGAATTGTTTTTCTTTGGCATGAAACGGTTGTCTCGTTTTTTAAAAATGTATTTTCTGCCTGCTCCTACATACAACGTATGTCAACATTCCTCAGAACTTTAAAAACCGTTGTTACCTCAGAAAAGTTTTAGGAATTATTTTCTTTAAATTTTTGCCTGAGAAGAAAAATCTATATTTCGCATATTCCTGTGCTTGTGCTTACTCCTCAGGCAGTTCTGACCATTGCATTCACATACCTTGACATGCGTACTGAATGGTGACTTAACTATCTCGCATGCTTCAGACAGGCCTCTCAAAGAAGTCATTTAAATGTTCTTTGATGAGTATTTTTACAGGATTTATCGACAATGTCCAATCTGAAAAGAAATGCGGCCGTTTCCTTCTCTTCTCGCTGTCAGAGTCTTAAAATTGAGTCATTCTATCCACAATGTATTTATAGCACTAAAAACAGTAGAGTGGAATGCTACCCATTCAAACATTTGCAGTCTAGTTCCCCCTTTCTGGCTCCTGCCACAGAAAACTCAGAAAAACAGAAATGCAAATTTTCAGACATTGGTTCCACATGAATTAGGACAGACCGCTGCACCAGCTACTGTTGTGAGACCAGATAGGGCCACTGCTGCTTACACATAAAGAAGGCCATTAAGGAGAAGTTGTTTATTTCAGCTTCTGCAGAAATCATAAACACCAACCCCGAGCCTGACAGCACAAGCTGTGCTGCAGTAAATTCTAGTACTTTGCTGGCCATTCGAGGCTGCCCAGTAAAAGTTACTGTAGCTAAATCCCATATACATTTCATGCAATAATCCTGCTCAGAAGATGGTATCATATTCATGCACAGCAGGGTGTGCAAACGCCTATAAATTACATGTAGAATCTGAGATATCTATTTTAAAAAATCTGTGCAAATTTAACCATGACCCTTTGCCAGACAATAGGCCTTCATATGCTCTGCAGCTTAGCAGACACCCAGGAATTTTGTTTGGAAGCGATAGCTACTGTCTATGTAATATTTAGGACCTATTCATGAAGCATCTGGCAGAAAATAAAAGGGTTTTCTCCACTAACATATGCTAAAGAAGGATGTGGTCCTGGGCCGACTCCTCCTCTTCTGATTTTTTGCAAATAGCACAACATAAGAGACGGTTGTTTCTGGCTGCTTTGCTGCCTGTCATGGCTGTCAGGCGAAATCCCATGAATTATTGCTCTTCCAGATGTAAGAGATTTTCAGGCTGCCTTAAACTGCCTGTGGTTTGTGGTGCTGGAGAGGAGAGAAACGAGATTAAACTTCATCTCATCAGTGCAATCTGAAAAGATCACACAGAGGACTAATAATCAGGGCTTTTTCATTCCAGAGCCAGACTTGAGAGCTCTGTGTTTTTGTTTCAAGGTGATGTCACATTAAGCTTGTTGGAAGACAGTGATTAAGGTCAAACAATATTTGAGGAAGATCAAAAATAAAAAAAAAATAAAAAAGTGTTCAACCCACTTCTGATGCTTCCTTATTGCATTTGCTTAAAGGGGAAGGACTGATCATTTTCACTAACGGCAAAGAACGGGAAGTGGATTTAGTCCTATAATTCAAAGTTGTCAGCATTTCTTAACACAAGGTTAATGTGGGAAAAATTAGAAATGTTCTCATAAAATTATAGCTCTACTGCTCATTGTCATTTAGAGGATGCATTCATCACCATCAAAAAAAAAATCAAGTGTCACTTTTTGTTATCTCTAAAGGTCAATTTTGAAGTCTTGTTATTATTTTTTTTTTCTTTTTTCTTTTTGTTTTTGATTCTGTGAACATGTCGTACAGAGTCTGGAAATATTCATTAAAAACTCAGCAGGTGATACTAATGCTTTCTGATAGGTAGAGGTTTTTCTTTAAAGACTCTTTAGCTTGGTTTTCCCCTCGAAGAAAACACTCCCATAACCCCCCTATAAGTGGTAAATATCAGCAGATTCAATAACCCCCGTTACGAACATTTAACCAAAGGTTTTTATAACTGTTTCCAGAATGACTCAGAAAATAAATCACACCCTCTCCCATTATGTACAGTTTGAGTCCTCAGGGAGAAAACTTATAACTCATTACATTTCCATTCCCTTTGATCAAATACCATACACAACACCTGGATATTATAATTTTAAATAATAGTTGTGACACAAACTAGGATAATGCTTAAAAACCTAAGAATCTTAATATGGTTACTATTAGTTCATATCATTTACAGCATGGAGAAATGGTGAGTGGTTTTGTGGCATTTTGCTAGAGCACCATCAGCAAAATATTAATTATAGATCAAGAAAACATGATTTTTTAAGAAACACCTGGAAATAATCGACAAATATATATGTCTTAGATCAGAACATAATTGCCCCAATTCAACCTGTATAACTCTTTTTTTTTTTTTTTAACATGTAGCCTGTAAGTAATGGGGTAGGCTACCAGATGTAAAACCTCCCAGGCCAGCCTTTCTTTCCATTTCAGCTTAGGCACCTCACAAAGGTTCTCTAATGTGAAGGATCCCAGCGAAACAGTGATGAAAACCACAGGTACAAGTGGCTTACATGAAAGTATTTATTGCTTTTCATGCATTGCATTATGGCAGAGTGGAAAAAAGTCCTTCATTGAAAATGCATTAATTATTTGACACTGGTTTGCCTCAAAGTCATTTTTACTATGGGATGCAAGTGAAAGATCACAGCTGAAAAAAAGATCATCATACTTGAGGTAGGCTCACAGAGTCTTTTCTTATGTTCTGTGTGAAGTTGTCTTGAACTGAAACCTATGCTCCTTAAGGATTAAGGGATTGAAAAGCAAAGGCTGAAGCTGCTGTAATTTAAACCCAGAGATTCCCTGGCACAAAGGTGCAAAATGGACTAAGCCAATCTGACTCTTTCCTTGTTCGGGAAAGAAATAATTTTCCTTCAGAAAGTTTTACGCTATTAACATTCCAAAGGTTTTGTCATCCTTAAACCAAGTGGTCTTCTCTTGGCTTTTCCTATGCACGGAGTGCCTGCAGACATTAAATAAGTAGATGTGGTTTTAAATGACCATTTATGACATCTCTAAACAAGCCATTATATATGTGAGAAATACAAAGACATTTCAAACAAAAACATGCATAACAGTCGGTCATCAGTGACTTGAGTTTTCTTAGCGAAATTGGGATTCTGTTCATTAAATATTTTGTGGAGTTTATGGTTGTGTATTTGCTTTTTCTTTCGTTTCTAGAAAGATGCGTATCTCTAAGTTGATAAAGTTAAAAAGTATCATTTTCTTTCAAATAGTGAAAAACACTTGTGAGCAATGGACAGCCACTTGATTACAGGCATCTGTGTTCTTACATGTCAGTTAAATCAAAATGAAAGCTCAAGGAGCATTTTATTCATTCATCGATTCAACGTTTATGAAGCACCTACTATGTGTCATGCAGTTGTGTATTTCAGACACAATGGTGCAAAAGTAGGCACGTGTTCATGTCCAGTGTGATACACATATATTAAATTAACAAGTAAGTAGCTCTTTATAATTGTTATGCATGCTATAAAGCAGATGCATAGAGAAAAGTCATGAAATCATGTGAGTCACATGAATGTGATTTTTGCAGCCACCTGTGGTTGTACACATCTGCTATGAGGATGCAGTGATTTACCCCAAGTAAAGTTAACTGGAAGCTGTATTTCTATAGTTTCTAAAAACAAACAAAAAACTCCGACCAGACGCAAAAGATTTGGCTGGAATTTTTTGTGTGCTGGAATCAGAATTCGGGGTTTCGTTTTTTAGTTTCCCACGTGAGATAGGAAAAATAGTGAGTGTTAAGAAGATAGTATTTCCAAAATAAGCCATTTCTAAATGCTTCTTAAGGATCACATCCAATCTCCTTTGAAAAGCCATATGGAGAAAATAGATCTTCTTAAAACGTAAGACCAAAAATCCTTAGTCACAAAATCTGAATTTTAGCTTTTGTTGTTTTCTCACAAAAATATTCTACTGCAATCCTTCTCAGATTTTCAGCATGTATTTCCAATCTAGTCTTTGAAGACAAAATGTGGCATCATTTTCTCACTTCCAACTTGATGGCAGTTGGATATTTCATATCTTGATCTTTCCATCTCTTACCTTCTGGATTTTACTTCTTTTCTTTGTGTTGATATTCCTGTTTTGCTAATATTTTTTACCATTCGCATTAAATGTCTTAACTAAAGCAATATGATTTGGTTAATCTAATCGCTTTTGGTCAAACCCATTGTTAAAAAACCAAAATCAAACCGAGTAAATTTGAAGGTCTCATTGGCTTTATTCAATGATTCATGAACTGGGGAGCATCCTATGCAGCAGAAAGAAAGGAGCTCAAAGGCTTTTAATAAGCAGAAGGAGGCAGAACAAGGAAATTTTTAGTAGAGAGTAGATTGTTTCAAGGAAGGTCAGAGTCTATCAGGCAGATGTCCTCACTAGTGATGACCGGGTGATGCCCGCAATGACCAGGTTAAAAAGATCACCCTCCTGGGGGAGGCTGAAACTGCAGTTAAGTGTTAAGTCTGAATTTGCTGATGTGGGACTTAGCACAAGTGACTCATTTGGGGCCTATTGTTCCTTTATTTTTTTTTTTTAACACCAATAATATAAAGTATCCAGATCGTCTATGTACATAGACCAAAATGGGCTTACCGTCTTTTCTCTGGAACCACTCAATGAAATTCTTCTCAAGTATTTTTAAGTTCCTGGTCCCTTCTAGCCATCCTTAACCTCTGCTCTTGAATTTGAATTCTTCACCTTTGTTGAATTCACCTTCACTCAACTTTCAAATCAAATTACTCTCAGAAACATTTTCAAGTATTCTCCCTTTGATGTCCAAAGGACTTAAGTGATTTCAAATTTACAGAATGAATACTGTATTTAGTTTTCCAAACATGAGTGATGGCTATAGCGAAAGTTGTAATGAGACAGAATTTAGGGAGCACTGTTTGTTTCAGAGGTCATTTTTCCTGGTTAAAAAAATAGTAATAAATACGCTTCCTGTACAACACTTAAAGATATAGAAAAATATAAAAATGTAAATAAAAATAACTCTGATCCAACCAGAGATTAAATAGGTAGTTGACTCAATTTTTTCCTTGTCATTTGCCATATATCCCCAAGGAAAATAACATCATTTCTTTTTCTTTTGTTAATTTTAAAATAGTTGCTGTATAACTGCATATTAGGAAGTTCTTAGTCATATGTAAATGAAGCTCTATTTAAATTAAATTAAATGACAATGGCCATTATTTTCTCTCTCTACAGAGAAAAATAAAGATACTTAATCACTGTATTACTTTCCACTAAAGGTTCTTCTCAGGTTAAATCTGACACCTTTCATTGTTGAAATTTTAAATTACTTGAATATTTTTATAGGAATTGTTCAACTTCCCCTCTCTCATTAATTCTGCAAAACTGAAACATTTAACAATTTTTTTCTAACTTACAATGGCCATCCGATATGCGATAATTTCTCATTCAATCGTTATTTATCCGATCATGACAAAGTAGATAGTGGGCATCTATTTTGCATTGTGGGGTTGCATATTCGAAAAATCAAAGATGTAAAAAAACAGCAATCGTGTCCTCAAGAAGGTTCAGTGTTCTTTTCATTATTTCCAATGGTTATTTGAAAAAAGGAGTTCATTTTAATGTCAAGTAAGTAAAATTTAAATAATAAAATGGAAACTTGTCACCTCATATCATGTACCCCAGTATAAAATGCAGGGATTTGTGCATTATTTAATACTTCAGAAACTCTAGTCTACATTTTATTGTGAACATTAGGTTGGCTCTACAAGCACCAAATTTCACTGCTTGATACTACCCCACACGTCTGCTACTGTCTGCTACCTTCTAATTCTTTTTTCCTATAGATGAAAAGAATAAAAATATTTTACAAATTGCATCTGAAGACATAGCAAATAGAAGCTAAAACTGTGAACCTTGGAAATATCCCAGTATCTCAAATTTGCATTTGAGTCGGGTGGGGTTCACATGGGCTTATGGATTTCTATCTGTAGATGCTACTTTGGCCAATGCTTCCCATTTATAACCTTAAAATCCTATCTTGAAGGTTCAGACACCCTCTCCAGGAGTAGAAGTAATTCCATTTCTATACTCCATGTGCCTCTTGAGGCCAGATCTGCCAGTAATGCTTAATTGGGTTGGAAGATAGTGGATAGTACCAGTTTATCATACAGGCAACTGACACAAAACTTTTTCACTTATCTGAGGTTGGACTGTGTCTGAGTTCAGAGATGAAAGGTCAGTTCTTTATCCACTAAGTCCCCTAGACATTCCAAAATCCCCAGTACATTACAAATTTGAACAGTTTAAGCTCTCTTAAATAAAGAATCTCTTCTCTGGGTAAAGTATACAGTGTATATAGATACAGTGGAGAAGAAACATGTGAAAGGTCACAGCCATGACCTTTTAACATCAATAGTTTTATTTATAGCCAAGCGCTTAGTCTATAGGGCTTAATATAAAAGCAAGAAGAAAGACAAAGGTATCTGGTTAGCTTTATAATAGCTATCCGGTTATAGAAAATTTGTCTTTTTACTCTTGAGCTGAGAATAAAAATGATAAATAATTGAAGTGACAGCTATTTTAAAGTAAAGAATAACATTTCTCAATCATTTTTAATTGAACGTATTCTATTTCTCTCCTGATATGGCCTAAAATAATCTACCAGGTTTTAAAGGAATAGATTTATTTCTTCACACATGTGATTCATTCTTAAAAGACACAACAACAGTATTTTACTTTTATTACTACCTACTTCCTTGTCACCTCTCTGGTGTCTTGCTGTACTTAAAATTACACGTGGAAGAGTGGCAGATTACAGCAGTCAAAACCCTGTTTTGTGGAATGTGAGTAGTTTAGGAAATTTAGCAAACACAGTCAAAAGCATTAGCTTGCTCTTTTCAAAATGGTTCTCAAGCACTTTTAAGAAATGCTTGAAGATACATTGGGGAAAGTTCAAAGATGTCCAAAAACCCATGGTGAGAGGCCAGGGAATTGGCCACCAAGGGCTGGGTGACAAGTTGAAAAGGACACTCATCCTAAAGGAAGCCCAGGAATGGTTTTATATGGAAGAGAACCTCATCTTGGTCACCTACTCTATTCTAGGAGAAGAACAGGAAGCCACTTTGAACTCTGCTCTCTTTATCTCCTAAGAAGACCACCAACCTCTCCTCTCCAACCCTCCTCATTGGGGAAATCATCAGAGCCGAAGAAATTGTTGTCTTTTCACCTCAAGAGACTGTTTGCTTTTCTGAGCACCCCTAGCTGGTAGCTTGCCTTTCACCGGTGTGATACTCTTTATGAAGTTTCTTACCATGTGTTAGTTTAATTCATGTTGAAATAATAATGGAAATTAACAGGTAGGCCTTTATTTTGAACTGAAACTTCCAGAGACAACAAAAATCTACCCAAAAGGTTAACTAAATGGGTCAGAATCTAAAATGCTGTATCTATGTATATAATTATCAAAAATGCCCTTCCATAATATTCCAATTTAAGTTGAATGTGATACTTGAGATTTAGATTTCTAGATCTGTATCCTTGCTCCAGATTTATAGCCAACCTTCTGGTGTGTGATAGAAATCTCTCTTAATGACTGCCAACTCTAGAGACAGCCACCCACCCAGGACTGTTGTATTTTCTAGTTAAAAGAATATCTACTGAGTCATTAAACAAAACAAAACTTCAGTAAACAGTATTGAGTATTTAATAATGAGTAAAACCCCAAAGTATCAGGATCGATAAGATATTGAAGTATCTTATAAACAGTAGAAGCCCAGGTTCTGGAGCTAGACCTGGATTTGAATCTCTAGTCAAAGACCCACTTGATTTATGGCTTTGGCCAGTAGCTGAACTTCTTTAAGCCTCATTTCCTTAAAATGAGGACAGTGTATAATATAAGGTGCGATAATTACGAGGCTATAATGGGTTCATTTATGTAAATTACAGGGCTGGTTTATAGTAAGCAGTCACTTAATCTTAATCATTATTAGTAGCATTGAATTAAATGCCATTTATACAATAAAAGAATAAGAAAATCAAAGTTATTGACAACATTTAGGTAATTAAATGCAGAGAATACATAGCTGATGATTCACCTTTTTTGTTTCATTTTAAATGTGTCTAATATTTTTCAGTAAATGCACTGAGAGAAAACTCTAAAATATATGTGGAATGAACAACAGTGATGAAATACTACTAGTGAAATTCATCTCCTTCAACTATAACCTCCTTGTGGTCTTGGGAGGGACCTCCCTGAAGAATGGAAGGAAAAAATCTTGTCCACATTCACTACTATAGAAAAATTTTGTCAGATTGTATTAGGGTATCTTTTTGGTGTCATAACAGAATCTTAAATGGTGCAGTTATCAGCCCCCCATCTCTGATATCCTAACATACAAGGGCCAAAGCCAGCCCTAGAGAATTATTATTCACTCTCTGCCCTACCTTGAGTCATGCTCAGAATGAGAACAGGTCCAGGTATATGTTGGTCCTTTAGTGCCACCAAGACCAAAACACCTTTAAGACAGGGAATAATTTCTGGCTCCAATTGTCCTCAGGTTTTCTTTGCTCCCACCGCATTCCATTTTTATTAGCCAGCTTAATTACTGAATGCCTACCATGTTCCAAACCATGCACTAGGACCTTTAGGCAAAGATGAGCAGAGTAAATCATAACCCCTGTCATGAACAAGTTTAAAGCCTAAATAAGGAAGTAAACAAGTAAATACAAAGAATCAGATAAAATCTAGTGTTTAAAAATTTAGATTTTATGTTGTACAGGCAGATGGTGTTTACTCTTAGTGATTAGGAGGCAGATTAAAGAAGACATCTGGGGGGCCATTGATCTATTTCTTGATATGGGTATAGATTTTATAACTGCGTTTGTGAAAAAAATCATTGAGTGGCACACTGATGTACATTTTTCTTGTATATATTATATATTAAATATATATATTTTTAAAAATTACGGGCTTCTTTTTCCTTTCCATAGCACAGATACTTTACATAGATAGGTACATTCCTTAATCTCAACAAGTATTTTAAAAAGTGAATTACAACTTAAATTTCAAAAAAATTAAAAACTGAAGAGTCTTAACTGTGTTTCACAACCATGATAGCAATCCTTATTTTTGTAAATAAATTACTATGCTGAATCTTCAGCTATGCTTCTATTTGTAATAATGTCATTCTATGCAAAGCTTCTAAGACTATTCCCATATATTGCAGAGATATTATACTACCATAGGCATCCTAAGGAGCACTTGCCACCGAAAAGCCAGCACATCAGTTGCTCTGAAATTTCCATTTGGGTCTCTTATTTTTTTGCACCTACCAACAGCTTACTTAATGATGCCTTGAGCAAACAAGTAATTGCATTCACTGTATCCTCTTGGTATTACACTGTATTAACATCCTTCATTTTTTTTTTTCATGAAAGTGTCATTTGTGGGTTTGATTTACTTTTTAAAAATGCTCAATTTCCACTGCTGAATATAAAGTGCATCCAACCCACGGAAAAAATATAGCACCAAGCAAAGCAGACCCTTAAAATTGTTTTAAAATTAATTTCATAGATATCACATAATTTCCCCAATAAATATACTGTCAAACAACACATAGCAAAATAGTGCCAAATTTACTCCTCTCTGCAGAGTTTAATCCTGTTGAACACATACCCCTTTGAATTTTCCTTAGATTCATGCCACAAAATTCATCTTGTCCCTTACTCTTCCTAAGCCCATATTCTAGGCTCCTCTTTCTCTATCCTTGATGACAAGTAAGATTCTATAATATGCATTAATCTCCAGAAAGCATTTGTTTTTTTTCCTAAATCTCCACTGCAGAACTCACTCTAGTCTGTACATACTCTGTACATACTCTCTTTCAGTGTAAATGGGTATTGCCATGGTTTTCAGAGCGTGACCTCTAGCTTCCAAACCCAAGTGACAACCAGAAATCCAGTCATTTCCAACTCAACATATCCAAAGCCCACCTGTATTCTCTTGAAAGCTGCTTCTCTCTTCCTGCATCTCATGTCACCCGGTCCCCAACCAGCCCTCTAGATAATTTTATATTGGTAAATGACAGTCCCTTTCCTGAATAACCTTCCAATGTCCATCTGTCCATACCTTTGCTGGATTATTTCCTCCGCACCGTTATCTATTACCCCATTCTTGGCACACTCTAACCCTATACCCCTGCAGTCAAAATATATATTGTGATGTGATTAATGCTGTTCACTCATTCATTCACTTTTTAATTCAGCAAATAAATGCTGAATAACTACCTTGCTAGACTTCGGATACTCAGAGTTAAACAAGACACATTCCTTTCTATGATCAAACTGTCTCAAGGGGGAAGACATACAAGAATGGCTTTCTAACACATATATTCTGTAGCAGAATTTAAATGCCTTGGTATGTCATATAAATGTTCTTCACAATCTGGCTTCTCCAGACGTCTCCTGCTTCATTTACTATGTTTCCCCAGTATGTGTCCTTCACTTCAGGCACCCAACACGACATGTAGGTCTGCAATGAACCTTGCCCGTATGCCTCTGTATCTTTGTTCCCTCAGTCTGAAATGTCTTTCTCAACCTTGGCAGTCCAGCAAACTGATGCGGGAACAATTTTCTGACCTCCTCAGACAGTTGGCATCTGTCCTCTGTACTCAATAACATCTTGTGCAGATTTAACATTGATCACACTATTTGCTAATTATTGATTTTCACTTTTGTCTTTCCTACTAGATAGTGAGGTGTGTGCGAGTGGTGATTGAATCTCCTGTGCCCTTCAGGTTGAATGAACAATAATCATATACTTGGGAATAAAAAAATGACTAAGAACACAGCCCAGGGAGTCAAACAGACATGGATATAAATCCCAGATCCACTATATAATAGCTATGTAACCTTGAGAAGTTACTTGTCTTCTCTGAGCCTCAGTTTCCTGTTCTGTTAAAGGGAATAACAATGTTTACTTTAAAGTGTCTGTGAGAACTCCACAAAATGATGCAAATAAAGTGTTAGCCATAGTGTCTGAGCCATAGTAAATTATCAATAATTTTTAGCCATTTTCATTATTACGCCTGTTTGACAAGTGTTGATGGTTCCCTTCACATCTTACAGTTATGCTCAGGTAGTGAAAAACAAAGGATGGAAGGGGAAAGGAAGTAACTTTTTAAAAATTTACTCTGTGTCTGTCATACTCTGGATATGTTATCTCAGTGATTTTCCCAGCTACTTGAGGGAAATAAAGAATATTACTGACAATTTATAAAATAAAACACTTTGTCTAAAAAGCAGAAGTGACTCATTCAAGGGCTTCAGTTGTAGGACACAGTGTCTTAGCTCAGGCTGCCATAACAAAACGTACCGCTGGATGGTTTAAACTATAAAAATCTGGGACACCTGGGTGGCTCAGTCAGTTAAGCATCCAACTTCTGCTCAGGTCATGATCTCCTGGCTCGTGAGTTCAAGCCCCACGTCAGGCTCTGTCCTGACCGCTCAGTGTCTGGAGCCTTCTTCGGATTCTGTGTCTCCCTGTCTCTGTCCCTCCCCCATGCTCTGTCTCTCTCTGCCTCAAAAATAAACAAACATTTAAAAAAATTTTTTTAAACAATAAAAATTTATTTCTCTGAGCTCCGGAAACTGGGAAGTCTAAGGTCAAGGTGTGGGGAGATTCAGGTCTTGGTGAAGGCCCTCTTCCTGACGCGCAGATGGCCATCTTCTTGCTGTATCCTCACATGGTGGCAAAAGAAAGAAAAATCTCTCTCTTCCTCTTGTAAAAAGCTACAAATACTAGACCCCCATTCTCATGATCTTATCTAACCTCAATTACCTTCTAAAAGCCCTATCTCAAAACACAGTCACTTTGCAGATAGGGCTTCAACAAATGAATTTGGTGGGACACAATTCAGTCCACAGCATTCATGTTTTGCACTGAATCTTACCACCATAAACACAAGATGAACCAACATGAACAGAGTTCATTACTGCAATTTATAAAAAAGCAGAAGTTCTGAACCTGACTTACCCGAAAGCTTGAAGCTTTTTAGCCATTCTCCCTTTATTCTGTACCTTATTACTAGAGTTTCTTGATCATCCAAAATATAAAATTCTAGTTGGAAAGCAAACAGTAGATGTATGTCATGTGCTATCCATCCAAAAGGAGTATTTTTAAGACACAAATAATTGAAGGCAGAAGACAGTTTGGACCAGGAGAAATATGCAGCTCTTCAGGGTGCCTGGCTGGCTCAGTTGGTGGAGCCTGCGACTCTTTACCTCAGGATTGTGAGTTCAAGCCCCACATTGGGCATTAAAGCTTACTTTAAAAAAATGCCATAAAAAAAAGAAAATATGCAACTCTTCAACACTGTCACTGGGGGCAGGAGTGGGGGCTTGGGGGTAGCAAAGGGCTGTAGAAACTAGAGAAACAAGCTAGAATCCCTCTGGGATGATTGTGTGGGATGATTGTGAATGACCCTGCACTCTGGTGGTCTGGTGCTAATACAGTGGAGAAGAGGTTTGGAGGGAGAGTTGAGTCAAAAGGAGCTTGCTGAGACACCAGGAGTCATAAATCTTGTGGCTGTAATAGAAGAAGAGACACCTACTTGCCCAGCCTGGACACCTGTTCTTCCTCCCAGAACCTTACTGCCCCCCACCCCCCCGCCCCGCTTCAGTTCTTTGAAATACACCAATGGCAAGTCCTCTAACCTGCATTCATACTAAAATATAGAATGACTAATATTGGCTCACCCTTTGATATTGAGGGTCAAAGAAAATTGCCAGATTGCCTAGGTAGGTATCCCTAAGGTCAGAATAAAAGAAGAGAATTTCTCTAGTCCCCAGGAGGGCCCTATGAGTTAAGGAAACCCAGATTCAGGAAAACCCAACCTATGATTGAAAACCAAATGGCAATTGGTTGCTTTTTAAAAGACAAAGTGTATAGCTGCCTCCTTAATTTCTTTCTTACAGTAGAAGAAGTAAAAGTGGTAGAACCTGAAGTCCAACACCCTGATTCCCTCTACAAGGACTCTCTATCACCTGTTTTTTGTAAGAATAAGAGTTATTGTGGTAATCATTTCACAATATATGTAAATCGAGCTATCGTGTTGGGTGCTTTACACTTATATAGTGATGCATGTCAATTTTTTTCCAATAAAAGTGGAGAAAACAAAAGACTTAAGAATGGAAGCACAACTCTCATGAGCCATGGAATGAGCAAATAAATTGTGCAATATTCACGTAATGGAATAGTATGTATTAGTGAGAGTGGATAAACTAAACCTACATTGTGACAATATGGTTTCTTTTTAAGATCTCACAAATGTTATGTTAACCTCAGAAACATAATTTGTATAGTCTCATAAACATAATAAAAATGAGTACATATTGTGTGATTCCATTTATATAAAGTTCAAAATCAGACAAGACTGATCTGAGGGGTTAAGTCAGGAGGTTGGCTCCCTTGGGGAGGGCCAGGGGCTAAAAGGGGGTGGGGATTGAGGTTCTGTGTTTTAATCTGTCTTCTAATCACATGGGTATATTTGCTTAAGGACAATTCATTAAGCTGTACACTTATGATCTATGCACAATTCTATATGTCAATAAAAAGTTATAAAATCTCAAAACACCACATCTGAGTATATACCCAAAAGAGTTAAAAGCAAGAATTCAAATAGATACTTGTATACCCATGTTTATAGCAGCATTATTCACAATAACCTAATGATTGAAACAACCCAGATGTCCATCAACGGATGAATGGATAAACAAAATACGGTATATTCATTCAACAAAATATTATTCAGCCTTAAAAAGATTCTGATACATGCTGCATGATGGAAGAAACTTGGAAACATTATGCTAAGTGAAATAAGGACAAATATTGTATGTTTCCACTTACAAAATATTTTAGTTTGGGCTTCTATGATAAAATACCACAGATTTGCTGGCTTGTAAGTGATAAATACTCTTTTTTCACAGTTCTGGAGGCTAGGAAGTCCAGTTCAAGGCACTGAAAGACTCTGTCTGGTGTGAGCCTGCTTTCTGGCTCAAGGAGAGTAATCTTTTTTCTGGGTCTTCACATGGCAGAAGGGACAAGGTAGCTTTCTGGAACCTCATTTGTAAGGGTACTAATCCAATCCATGATGGCAAAGCCTACCATAGGCCCACTTCCTAATACTATCAGATCGGGGATTTGTATTTCAACATACGAATTTGAGAGGGAAAAAGTATTCGGTCCCTGGCGTATGAGGTATCTAGAGTGGTCAAATTCATACACACCAAAAGTAGATTAGTGTTTATCAGGGGCTGCGGGAGAGAGAAACGGGAATTATTATTTAATGGGTATGGAGTTTCAGTTTGGGATGATGCAAATGTTCCGGAGATGGATAATGGTGATGGTTGCACAATAATGTCAATATATTTAATGACACTGAATTGTGCATCTAAAACGATTAAAATGGTAAAATTTGTATATATTTTACCATAATAAAAAAAAATCAGAAACCCAAATAGAAACGGAGGCACATGTCTTTCTCTTCTCTGTGGGAACTTCCCTACCTGTCCACAGGATCCCCAGACACATTCTCACATATTTCCTCCATTTCCTCCAAGTTGTTTCTTTCCAAAGCCACCACTGTTTCCATCCTCAGGATCCATCTCTGGGACTTCCTTCTGTCTTCGGCCGTCTACTTCACCTAAAGGCTACAAGTCAAAATTTCCCTAAGCTGGCTTTATTTCACCTATAGAAGAATCTACTTGTTTAATATGATCAGGACATTTGAGCTATTGACCGCCATATGCAAATGTCTTATATGTGTCACATCACTCCCAGATGAATATCTAAAATACAATTCTTGCAGGGAAAACCACGGAAATACAGAGTTAATTTATTGTTCCTCTGAGAATAAATCCATTGACTAAAACTTTAAACATTTATTTATACCTCACCTGTTAGTAAACGGGCCAAAGACTAAAATTAAATGGCAAAATTAACAAAAGATTAATCTGGAAACAATAGAATACTTCATCATTTTATTTTAAAACAATACCAAAACATCTATTCAACTGAGTTAACTATTCATTTATTTTTGTCTATATAACATCAAAAAGTTTGACCAAATTTTTCACTGAGTTTATTAATATTTTCACTGAATTTCCAGATGTTTTGCTTTCACATAGTGGTGTCACTATATATCTTTATTTTCCCCTTACACTATGATTCCTATGTATAGTTTATTGCTGGGGGATAGCTGCAGGGCAGGACAGATATTAAAACTATAGAGGATCTCATAAGATGTGAAGCGGAATATCTTTTTTTTAGATTAGGTAACCTTTTTATAGCTTTGAGGGAAAACATGGATAGTATTCGTGCATGTGTGTGTGTGTGTGTGTGTGTGTGTGTGTACATTGACAAAGAATTCTTTCATATTGAGAATGCGCAAAACCTTATGCCAAACATTGCAAGAAAACTCTAGAAGTTTGGGGTTTTTTTAATGTATAGGTCTGCAAGGGATCTTTGTTTATACACATACAACCCAATTCATGTATAAACTCAGAGGCATTAGTATAGAGTATTGGTCAAAAAGGTAGAGTTTTACTCTCAGCTCTGACATTGCCTAGCTTTTCCCAGTTTTCTCATCTGTATTACAGTGATAAAAATTACATCTTCCTTGTGGAATGTTGAACGAAAAGCAACTCAACACAGTGACACGCTCGATTAATGTTAGTGTTCTTGTGCTGAGACCCAGGAACATGTCATTTTTTTTAAATTATGAAATAACTTCTACACCACCGACTTTGGGTCATTGTTTTTCATTGAAATAAACAATTCACTTCTCAGTTTAGTTTCAAAAAAGCAACATTTCATAGGCAGACTGCAACCTACTCAGAGATGAGCAAGGAGGACAGAATGGTTGGGGCAGAACGAGGATAGGAAGTATGGCCATGCAGAAGCTGTAGTCAGAGAGGGAGGCAGACGGTAGAGCCAAGAATTTTGTTTTGTTCGCAATTTAGGCAGCAAAACAAAGTATTTGGAAAAGCATGAATCTGGTGGCATTTTGTTATTACTACACTACACCCACTAGCCTACTATTTCATCCCTTTTGGAATCATGAAATTTTCCAGTTTAATTTTGATGATGTAATAATCATTCACCACTTGAATTAACTCGTGGTAAACCATGCTTACCTCTTTTTCTTTGTCGTTGAAGGTTTGTTTGCTCAACTACCATCATTTGGGGCTTAAAGAAAGTTTTTAGTTCTTAGTTGTATCTTCTTACTATCCAACCGGAGGGCATGAATTTGCTTCATGATTTTTCCCAAACAAAATCTCTATATTCCAGGTTCCTGGATGACAGGTAGACTCCAGGTCCTTGCATTGGGGTCTGTAAAATCTCTGAACCTTCGCTGAAGCAACAGCTTTAAAAAAATGTCTCTGGTTACCTGGCTATTTTCTTTGCCCCTCCTACTTTCCAGAACAAAGGACTCTAGGATTCAGAGGCAAACTTATGTCCTTCTGTCCAGCTCTCAGAGTTCAAGTCCTATATTCTACTGAGCAAGAAGAAATTGTTTTAAAGTGAATCGAAACTAGCTTCTCAGAATCTTGCTTGTGTTTCTAACAGTCTCCAGAATAATAATCAACATGTCGATGGCATTTCTCAGTGTTCCAAAGCATATTAAAACTTTTTTTTTCATGGAAGAACTATATCTTTGCCTGAACTTTATCACCTGCCTGAAGACTTCAAAAGCTTCAAAAAATGTGCCATTGAGGGCAGCTCAGTGGCTCAGTCAGGTAGGTGTCCAACTCTTGGTTTTGGCTCAGGTCATGATCTCAAGGTTTGTGAGTTTGAGCTCCGCATTGGGCTCTGAGCTGACAATGCAGAGCCTGCTTGGGATTCTCTGTCTCCCTCTCTCTCAGCCCCTTCCCTGCTCATGTGCCCATGCTCTCTCTCTCACTCTCCCTCTCACTGTGTCTCTCTCTCTCTCAAGATAACTAAATAATCATAAGCAAACAAACAAATAAATTTGCCTTTTGGAAACACATGTTATACTCATATTTTTTTCCATACTGGAATTTTATTTGCCAAATACTTCAAAAATAATAAAGAATTTGTTTTAAATAAACATTCAGCCTTTTATCTCTATATCTTCATGAGAGGGCACAGTATCTTAGGGAGTTTAGACAGTTTCCTTGACTTAATTATAGGCCTAATCATCATAAACTGAAATTTTATAAAAATTTTTCTTTTGTTTGGTCTATTTTGCTTTCTGATTTACCTTTTTTATAATTCATAGAAGTAGCAAATTCTTGCAATTATTTCAAATATTACAGTTCTATATGAAGTGAAAAGTGTTCTTAATCTCAAAAGTTATCATTTTTAAATATTTGGTATGCTTCTAGACCTTTTCCTACACACATACTCAATCAGAATATCAGGATATATTCATCACAACTCTGTTTATCTTCTTTATTTTTCCTTACTCCATCCTATATACCACGCTTTTCTTCATCCTCAATTCAATCAGTTATGCAGATTTTACCTTTATTTTCCTCAAGGTTTTCTTTCTCTTTTTAAGGATAAAAGCAAAAGTGGCTCTAAGACAGTATCTTCTAGTCTTCTATACAAATTTTAAGTCATTTAAGAGGTTATCTAGGTAGGTTTGTAGAAACCAGAAGGGCAACAGGCCATCTTTGAGGTTTACTAGAGCAGGGAACACAATTTTACCCCCAAATAAAGGACAGAAGTCTGAGGGATAAGTGAGGGAGTCCTGATGTCCGGGCATCCTGACCTCCCAGGATGACTGCGTGAGTCCCCCTAAGAGGGCAGAGCCCTAAACAGGTGTCCCTTACTTCAATACAAATTTCTCTGCTCTACATGTACAAGAAGTGCAGGAAGTCACCAGATTTCAATTGTTCATCCCTTGCCTGGAACATAAGTGGTCGGTGTTCAGAGTGATGGACTGAAGATAAGCTCTTCCTCCCACATGTGGGACAGTAACCAGTGAAAGGGGAGCAGGGCCCAATCAGCTGCAATTGAATTGCCCATAAGACAAGGAGGATGGAGTCTAGAATCAGACTTAACTACACAGGGAGACAATAAATAACCGGATACTTCTTACTTATATTTCTGAAATGTTGGCTGGGATAGTCTCCAAATATTTATGTGGATTTGGGAAATGCGCTTCATTTCATTATGTTTGTTTTTGATAACAAAAATGGGATCATACCGTGCCTTTTTCTATAAATTAGTTTGCAAACAATAATTATAGGGATCTTTCCATGATTGTATATTTTATTTCATACTTCATCCATTTCGCCAGAATAAAGGGTTCAGAGGTAAACAAATTGGCAGATTTGATGAAAGGAAGATAAAGTAGTTCTTTGAACTGCTTCCAGTTTATTTTATTTTACTGGTTTGATTTTTCACACTTAAAATTATTTTAATGCATCTAGGGGTGCCTGGGTGGCTCAGTTGGTTAAGCATCTAGCTATTTTTTTTAATGTTTATTCTTGAGAAAGAGAGAGAGAGAGAGAGAGCACAAGCTGGCGAGAGGCAGAGAGTGAGGGAGACACAGAATCTGAAGCAGGCTCCAGGCTCCGAGCTATCAGCACAGAGCCCGACCTGGGGCTCAAACTCACGGACCGTGAGATCATGACCTGAGCCAAAGTCAGAGGCTCAACCAATTGAGCCACCCAGGTGCCCAAGCATCCAACTCTTGATTTCAGCTCAGGTCATGATCTTGAGGTTCTTGAGATCAAGTCCCCCATCAAGCTTCTCTCTCTCTCTCTCTCTCTCTCTCTCTCTCTCTCTGTCTCTCTCCAAATACATAAATAAACACTAAAAAATATAAAACATTAATGCACCTGGAGTTGTACTACGGTTCAAGTTCAGACTTTAATGTTATATTTTCCCATGTGGACAGTCATTTGTTTCCACACTTTTTCCCCAGGTACTTAGCAATGCCACCCTTGTCCTATAGGAAGCATCCTGATCTTTGAAGGTTTGCTTCTAAGTTCTCTATTCTATTTTTCTAGTCTATTTGTGGCAAATTGCTCTGTTTTATTATATAGTTTTATGATAAGTCTGTATAACTAGTAAAATGAAGCTTGACTTAAGATTTTTCTCCCAGGTTTCCTTATTTGTAATCGCCTATATATTGTCTGTATCCATGTTTATATTCACACTTTCTTATTCTTAGTATCATTTAACTATTTTTCTTTCTTTTTTCTTTGATGAGACTTGCGAGAAAATTTTCCACAATTTGGTTCTGCTTCTGGTTTTGATGTTTTTTCTTTTTTGTCTAGTTTGTTAAGCCATTGTCAATTTTTACTTAAAAAGTCTATTTTTTGTTTGTTTTTTCCCATTTGTTCTTCTTTCATTAATTTTTCCTTTAAAAATTCTTTTAAAATTATTTGTTTCTTAAGGGAAATTTAAATAACATAAAATGAAATTATAAGTGACATAAAACCAAGTTATAAATGTTAACATGATTTCTTCTTTCACAATGTACACATATATCAAATCATCACATGGTATGCTTTAAAATCTTATAATTTTGTCAAGTGTCCTTCAATATATAATAGTGCTCACTTCAGCAGCAGATGTACCAAAATTGGAAAGTTACGGAGATGACCAGGGTGCCACGCAAGGATGATACACACATTCATGAAGTCCTCCATATTCTTCTTCAGTAAAATGAATGAATGAATAAATAAATAAATAAATAAATAAATAAATAAATAAATAAATGAAATGAAATGAAAACATTAATAGGCAATTTTTAAAATTTAAATTCATTATTTATTTTTTTTTTATTTTTATTTTGAGAGAGAGAGAGAGAGAGAGAGAGAGAGATGAACATCAACTGGGGAGAGGAGCAGAGGGAGACAGAATCTTAAGCAGGGTCTGGGCTGACTCCACAGCCCTGTGATAACGACCTGATTGGAAATCAGGAGTCAGACAGTAGACCAACTGAGCCACCCAGGCGCCCCAAGGCAAACATGATTTTAAGACATTAATAAAGAAAATACCTTGGGGTGCCTGGCTGGCTCAGTTGGTTAAGTATCTGACTCTGGTTCAGGTCATGATCTCACAATTTGTGGGTTTGAGCCCCGTGTGGGGCTCTGTGCTGACAGCTCAGAGCCTGGAGCCTGCTTCAGATTCTGTGTCTCCCTCTCTCTTTCTGTCTCTTCCCTCCTTGTGCTCTCTCTCTCTCTCAAAAATAAACAAATAAACATTAAAAAAAAATACCCCATGTCAAGAGCAAACACTTTTTTAAATTCTCTTAGTAAGTAAGTGGGTTTTACCGATTGTATTATGCTAGTAAGTAGATCTGCAGTGAGTCTATGAGCAGATGGCTTTCTATTGTAGAGTTTGAAGATCAACAAACAATCCTTCCAAAAATATCTCCTCTGCTACCTGAGGAGAACTTGGCATTGCATTCATTCTTATGCAAACTAACATCCAACTATAAGGCTCTTGGTTACTGGCTACCAGACAGTGGTTGCTCCTCTCAGCAATGGTTCTCAAACTTGAGAATTCCAACGATGACTGAGAAAGCGGATTCAAAAGGCAGATTGAGAGGTTTTAATATGGGTTCCAAAAATTTCACATGTAAACAATTATTCAGTTGATTAAGACAGCGATCATCCTAGAACCACGTTCTGAAAAAACACTACTATGGAAGACGAAGAGTTAGCCATTCATTTACCAGGAAATGATCCCAGGGCTTCCCGTGTTAGCACCTCAGCATCTCAGTTTCTATTAGTGGATCATATAAGACAAAGGAAAGGAAAAGCTCACAGGGAGAAGACGTTAGAGCAATGACACCTAACAGGAAGCAGTTTTGAAGGTGCCAGACAGAGGAAGGATACAAGTTATTTGAATTTTAGGTAGCACTGTCCAAACGAATTTTCTGCAGTGATGGAAATGTTTTAGATGCACATGTTCCAGTACAGTAGTCACTAGCCACATGGATTTTGAGCATGTGATATGTGCCCTAGTTCAACTAAGTAACAGAATTTCAAATTTCAAATTTTATTTAATTTTAATTAATTTTAATTTAACGTCTATGGTCACATGTGATAGTGACTATCATACCCACAGCACAGGACTGGAGCTTTGTCTAAGGCTGGGATAGGGATTTAGTAAAAAGAAAGTTGGTACTAAATTAAATTATTTCTAATTTACAATTTTGTCAAATGTCAGCTTAATTATTTAGGATCACAGTATCTAATCTGATATCATGCTACCAGGGAAAGTCACAAAATTGGTAAAATATATTTAACTAATAGTTCCTCTATCATTCTGCCAGTCAAATAAATTGCTTTCAATACAGAAACCATTGAAGTGCATTTTCAAGAAATCTTAGTGACAGTTTGGCAAATGATAGGCAGAAGAAAAAAAATATTAGTGGTAAATATCCTTAGTATATTCTTCAAAGTCTGTCAAGCCAAATTTTTGGTGGTCATTGAAAAATTTATTTTGAGTTTAGAAAATTTAAAAAGGTTTCTGAGTGAGGAAAATCTATTAACAATAGTGTTAATGCTTATAGAACACTGACACATGACAAGGAGTTGTGAAATGCTCTATATGCACATAATTTCATTTAACCCAGACAGCACAAACACATCGCTATTAATCACATTTTGCAATGAAACAAAAAATCGGAGAAGTTAAGTAACCTGCCCAAAGTGGCACAGCCAGTCAAGCAGCATCAAGGTTGGTAACAAAATCTCTTTGCCTCCAGATCACTTCATTGTACTGCCTCTTTCTATTTGATCTTGGAATAGAGGGGTTGACAAAAAATTTCCTCAGATGTTTAGTATTTTTTTTCAATTTTTTAATGTTTATTTATTTTTAAGAGAGATAGAGAGACAGAGTGCAGGCAAGAGAGGGGCAGAGAGAAATGGAGACACAGAATCTGAAGCCGACTCAAGGCTCTGAGCTGTCCGCACAGAGCCTGATGCAGGGCTTGAACTCACGAACCATGAAATAATAACCTGTGTTGAAGTCGGACACTTAACCAACTGAGCCACCCAGGCGCCCCCGATGTTTAGTATTTTTTACTGTATGCCAACTAAAATAATAAAATTTGAAATGTTACTAAATTGTCCTAATGCTAATACTCTTTCTAGAGATGGTGATTTCTACCATGAGCAGGTCTCCCAACTCAACTGAGCACCTTAGTAAGTCAGTGTTTGCAATGATGAGTCTGAGGAGAATTTGAGAGCTTGAGAGCTAGGGAAGCTGACCTTCAAGAGTGGGAAGAAACTGAAATTCCTGAGGCAATTCTGAAGTTGGAGATGAGGAGAGATAGGGATGAGGAGGAAAGAGAAAGAAGTGGCATCGAGTTTTAAGAAGATGAAGCCAACATGGATGAAAAGGCCGGTGGTACGCCCCTGTGGCTGGTGGCCCAGAGACATTTTAAAACCAGATCTAGCTCATGCCCAGTTTAGTTACTTTGCTACCAAGTAAACCCTGCCTCCTCTGCACCCACCTCCCTTTAAACTTTAGTAAGTTTCACTAACTTCACTAATGTTGCGGGAGTGTTGCTTTGTTTTACTTCATCTCGATTTCAAGAAAACTTAGCTTCAGTTCTGTGCTAGCTCAGGGACCTGGCAATCTAAAGCATGCAAACTTCTCCTCCTGACCCATCTTCCACTCCGACAATTCACATAACATAGTATCTTGAATTTCCTCAAGGCATAGAATTGGGGGTTCAAGTCTATTTTATTCTGCTCTTGGGGAGCATAAAGGCCTCAGCAGAGATCCAGATAACATTTTAATTACATATACATTTGTCATTCTAAGTAGGATGAGATAGCCACCCAATTTCTGGCCTTGAGCCCTCTAAAGGGGGGGATGCAGACTGATGTTAGACTTTTTCTAACAAAACATGAAATCTGAGTGTCATAACAGATCCAGAGGTTATCTAGTTCAATCTCCTCTTGGATGCCTCTTGAAACTTCCCTACCATGATCATGTGTGTTTTCTTTGAACTCTTCTGGTTACAGAGAACTCAAGAACTCCTGCAGGAGCATATTTCACCCAAGAAACTTAGCTTCTCAGGTCACCTGGCTGGCTCTGTGGGTTAAGCATCTGACCTCGGCTCAGGTGATGCTCTCATGATGTGGTTCGTGAGTTCAAGCCCAGCACTGGGCTCTCTGCTGTCAGTGCAGAGCCTGCTTCAGATCCTCTGTCTCCCTCTCTCTCTGCCCCTTACCCTCTCTCTCTCCCTCTCTCTCTCTCTCACACACACACACACAAATAAATATTGAAAAAAGGAAACTTAGCTTCTCATAGTCATATTTTGGGAAGCATCAGAAATAACTGAAATTTCTGATCTATGTGACTGTCAGTAACTTCTGACTCTTTCCCCCCTCCTACACTAATTAACACATCCCTCATTCCATCAACCATCTCTCTTATGATATTTGGTAATGATTTTAGTCATCCCGGTTACTTTCCCTTAGAATACTTTTCAGCTATTCAATGAGTTTTAAAATATAACATCCAAATTCGAACAAAATTGCAAGAGTGATCTCACCAGCGCAGTATAGATCTAGGTTCTCACCTCTATCTCTATGGATCCATCAATCTAGGAACACAATCTATGCTTGAGTGTGGTTGTCCTTCGACAACCATATCTAATGGCTTAAGGGCAATATCAATTTTTTTGTGTGTTGCCACTGAGACCTCATTTTGAATCCGACTGTTGTGTGTTTTTTTTTTTACACCTACAAACGAATCTTTGTATAAAGGAAAGAGCATGAACTTCAAAATTAGAGAGTTATCCATTTGTATTCAGTCTCCATTGTATTAGCTCTGTGACTTTAAAAAAGTTACTAACCTCTCTGAGATTTGGTTTCAATGTTTGGATCAGAGTATGATAATATCTAGCAGTTTAGTTTTATTGTGACCATTAAATGAACCGAAAATGTGAAATAACTAGCATGATGTCAAAGTGCAGCTCTCTTCCCTTTTGTGCAGCATGTCATTTTGACCCAGGGTCAAGCTCATCAACATTTTTTTCTATTAATTTCATAATGCATTGAATTAGCTATTCTTATTAGAATTTCAGCAGCTATGAAATTTAACATACTTTCCAAGTTTTTCATCTAGGTTATTAAAAACAATGCTAATAGGACAAAGCAAATATTGTTCCTTTCCAGTAAGAAATCTTCCAAGTTTGTGTTAACCAATCTTTCACTGAACAGAAAAAAAATGTAGGAAAAATAAAACATCAGAGGTTCAGTGAAGCACAAAGGACTTCTCACGCACGAGGTGGTCATATAAAGACCAGATGTTGTAATATTGCATAGAATCCAACGCTTCCTGGATGTCATTTGTTTAATGTTCATATCACATTTTTGTAATAGACCAGAAGATATGATTGTCCCCATTTTACAGATGAGCCCAAAAGAGGCCACTCAAGCAACAAGGACTCACATTCTTTCTTCAACAATTACAAATTTTTATTTCAGTTACCCATTCTAGAATGTTATCTAAAATATGAAAAGGTTTTCAGCTTATTATATCTACTTCTTCCACATAGAAAATAAATGCAATTAATTCATTTAACACATATTGGTTATTGATCACCTACTGATGCCTAACACTGTCCTAGGTATAGAGGAAAGCAGCAAACAAAGGCGTGTGCTTTCATGGATATTTTGGTGGAGCTGGAAGACAAGAAACAAGTAAATAATATGACAAGTGATGATACTTACTGAAAAAATAAAATAGGGAAACAGAATGGACAGTGACCTGAGTGATGGCGGTCATGCCGTTGTAGTTGAGAGTGGTTAGGAAAACTCTTTGAGAGCTATAGAAGCCAAGTGTACCTGGGGAATGTGCATCCCAGCCAGGGGGGGTCAGCGAGTTCAAAGATATAAAAGGGAAGTATGTTTGGCTTCTTTAAAGAATGACAAAAAGGTCAGTAAGACTAAGTTGGAGCAAATGACAAAATTGTGGTCATGGTAATAAATAGATCAGAGAGTGGGGACCACACCACACCATGAGAAGTTTGGATTAACTATCAGAGAGAATTAACCAGAGGACTGACATGATCTGACACATTCTTTAAAAGGATCCCTCTGGCTGCTGCACGCTGTAGGAGCAAGGGTGGAATAAAGTAGACCAGTGAGTAGCTATTGCAATAATCCAGATGAGACATCATGTTATTCAGACTACAGTGATAATGATAAAGGTGATAAAAAGTGCTCTGAGTTTTGACATTTTGAAAGCACTGCCTCCAGACTTGCTACTATTGCATGCGGGGTATGAGAGAAAGAAAATTGTCAAAAACTAATTTGTCACGAGTAACAGGAAGAATGGAATGGCTCCTTAACGAAAGCTGAGAATCTGTAGAAGGAATCACAGATATTAGGAGTTAAAAATCAGGAGTTCGTTTTGGATATGTGAAGTTTTGGATACCTATTACATTTATCTACCTGGAAACTATGAGTAAGGGTCTCTGTAGGAGTCCAGAATCCAAGCCTGGAGAAGTCTGGGCTACAGGACAAAAAACAAAAAGAATATCCAGTTAATGAGCGATATTTAAGGCCATGGGAGTGGATATGGTCACTTAGTAAATGAGAAGAGATAGAGAAAAAAAGAGGATTACAGACGGAATCTGCAACACTCTCACACAGCCAAGATGAGGAGGATTCATGACTGAGATGAGATGGTGTAGCCAGTGAGGTACAAAGGCAAGACGAAGAAAGTGTCACAAATGGTAAATGTGATTGCCTGTATCACACACAATTTCCCAATACCATTGACAGTAGTTACTGGATCTCATCAGCTGGTAGTCCTAGGATTCAAAGCCATAATACTTAGAACTTGCTTAGACAAGTTGGATGCTCTCTTATCATCAGCCACCCACCTTTGCAGTACTGGAAGCAGGAACATTGTCTTGAAGGTGAGACCGCAATGCATGCTTTACAGCTCAGGCTTCCCCAGCTAGAGCGACTGTGGCTGTATTTAGTTTTGACCCTTCTTTCATCTCAAATCCTTGTATTAGCTAAAACCAAGCTCTTATTCCTCATCACTGCCACCCATGGAGCAGGGCTAGACCTGTTATTCCCAGGAGACAAATAACAGAAATAAAGATTCTGGTCCATAACTTTATAAATAACCAATTTTGGTGTTAAAGGCTAAATACATTTACACATGTGTGGTCACATCACTTTTTGTTTGCCAACCTCATTTTTATAACCTGGACCAACAAAACCAACAAGAGAGGAAACACACAGGTATAAGGTCAATTCAAGGGTTCAACAAAGTGCTCAGAATGATAGAATCAGCAGATAAAATGCTTCACAGGTTGCTAAGATACCTTAATCTGGAAAAAGAATCAGAATTAAGTTTTTGTTAAGAGGTTTATCATTCCCTATCCTGATCCTTTGATAGAGATAGTCTATAGGAATCTCAGCTTAGCAATTATATGGCTGGTATAATTGGGAAAAAGTTAGAAAAGGGGTTTGAACAGAAAGATAATAGTTTGAGAATTTGAGAAGTCACTTGGGGAGAGTTAGGTCATCTTGAAATTGCTTTAGGCAAGTTTAAGCTGTTTAGAAGATTTTCTCCGTGTGAGAGAAAAAAAAAAAAAAACTAAGCAATAATATTCTCCTCTGTGGTTTTGCACCTGATGAACTAGTAATAGTTAAGTAAAAGAGTTATAAAATCTCTTTAATTAAGAATAAAGTGACATTAATAAACCTTGTTTTCATTTGTCCTTTGTAAAGAATTCTAATTTTGCATGTTGTACATGCTACTATTCACTTCAAGCTATTTAATTCACTTTTTTACTTGGTAAAGGAAAAAAGGGGCTGTTTCAGTCCTCATTCAATCAAGGCAGTGTCGACAGAAGTATGCAACAAATCGTATATACTTTTTGTAAATTTTTATCAACCTATTAAAGAGTTGTAAAACAAAGAACTCTCACATGCCCTTTATGCATGTTTAATTATTTACCACCTGCCCCTTTTCCTAGTTATTTATTCTCTTTCTCTATTTCTATCAATAGATGGATGAGAGGAAGAGATAAAAGAGACAGGTGTGAGTGTGTTTCTTTGTGAACCATTTAAGAGTGAGTGACAGACATGGTGAGGTTTCATCCCTAATGCTTCGGTGTATATTTCCCGAGAACAAAGACTTTCTCATGCACAATCACAGCACAAAATTGAGACATTTGACATTTGTACTCTATTATATTCTAATCTACAGTCTATTCAAAATGTGTCAGTTCTGCAAATAAAATACTATATATAAAGATTATAAGTTCTTAACAATCCAGGATCCATTGGAGCATGACACATTACCTTTAGATATGATGCCTTTTTAATCTCTTTTAATCTGGAATATTTCCTCAGTTTTATGTGACCTTGACATTTTTGAAGAATACAGGTTATTTTTAATAACTATAGAGATGTATAATATATGAAATATACATGGAGTTGTATAGTTGTATCTATTGAGACAGATTGGAAATAATGATACCCCAATAAAAATATGCACACTTAGCACCTGCATCTTGGTTTCTAAATACCATTTCCCACTAAAAAGAACCACAGTTACTTGGAGAAATAGCTGATTATGGTACTAGAGCTTATATTCTACTGGAGTAGAAAAAATAAATAAGAAGTAATTACATTGCACAAGATAATTATATATTTGAGGGGTGTTATAATGAAATTAAGATGATAGGATAGTAAGAAAGAGAGGTCCACTTTTGTGATGGTGGACAGAGAAGAACTCCTTGAATGAGTACCATTTGAGATCCAAAGAAGAATAAAAAGGTCAGCCACATGAAGAATGTGGAGAAGAGAATTCTAGGCATAAGAAACAGAAAGTAAGAGCACTCTGATGTAGAAAATGTTTGGTTTGGCCACAGAAGAGAGGAAGCCACTATGGCAGGGGCGTGACACTGAGCACTACTGATGGGGTGGTGGGGACACTGAGGAGAATGTATGTGATTGTGACACTAGACAAGGTTGGAAGGATAGGCATGAGCTGGTAAACCAGGCAATTTGGATGCTATTCTTGGTGCAGTGGGAGACCCTTGGAAAGATTGAACATAGGTAGTGACACGACTTGACTCCTGACTTACAAAGATCATTTTGGCTGCTTTGTTGAAAATAAACTAGAAGGAGTGTGAGAATGGAAGCAAAGAGACCAGATAGGAGACTATTGTGAAAATCCAGGCAAGACATAATAGTGGCCTGCACAGGGGTGGTGTCAGCAGAGATTTAAAAAAAAAAAAAGAGGAAGAATGGATTTAGATCACATTTTGGAGTTACAAACTCTAGGATTTAGTTAGATTAAATGTGTAAGGTGGCTGAGGATCGGGAAGTGTTAAAGAAAGATGGCCAGGTTTCTATCTGGGGATCAAACAAAGAGAAGATAATCAACAGCTCTATTCTGAGCATAATTTTGAGATATGGTTTAGGTACTAAATGGAAATATGAAATAAGTAGAGAAATTTATAGATCCTAAAGGTCCTACAGGATATTCTTACCTTTTAATGAGATTAAGTTACAATATGTAAATGAGAACATCTGCATCATTTCATCAAAAATGAAAAACTAAAGGAAATATTAGTCACCTTCAGATTTTCTGCAAATTTAAATAGCACTATGTGCTTACGAAAGATAAAATATTGGGATTACCTGCAATGATTTAAGGGGGAAATTGTGAGAAAAATTACTTTTCTAAGATAGTCTGAAGAGCAACAATTGAATAAAGGAGAATATAAGTTAAACATTAGGAATGTTCTGGGCAAGTAATTCAAATCAGGATATCTTTTAAGAGCTTATGAAAAAGCTCCTTCAACTGAGACATTAAAAATAAGACTGTATAAAGCCTAGTTTTAAAAAGGAGAAAAAATATATTATAAAGGAGATTGAATAAATGTTCTAATAATGTTTTTAAAAGTATTATTAGTATTTATGAAACCAAATCCAGTGAGTTAAATGTTTCACCCTTTTCCAGGTTAACAATAGCTCTTTGTGTAATTTTTTACAACTGGTGGAGGTGAAGTTAAATGGGCCAGTATAATTTTTTTAAATGCCTTCTCTGGAAGTTTTTATAATTCCGAGCAGAAAACATTAAGATGCATATCTCATGTAAAATGGGAATGTACTAAAGAGAGGTGGGAGAAAATCAGTAATGCTTTGGAAAAAAAAAAAACCCACAAAACTAGATTTGCCTCTACTTGAGTGAAGGCAAAAATAGATCTTAGAAAAGAGTGTGATGGGCGCCTGGGTGGTGCAGGGGATTAAGCATCTGACTCTTGATGGGCTCAGGTCATGACCTCATGGTTCATGAAGCTGAGCCCCACGTAGGGCTCTGTGCTGACAGCACAGAACCTGCTTGGGATTCTCTCTCTCCCTCTCTCTCTGCTCCTCCCCTCCCTGCATGCATGCGTGTGCTCTCTCCCTCTCTCTCAAAATAAATAAATGAACATTTTTTTTTTAAAAGAAGAGACTATGATAACATTTAGCTAAATAAAAAATATAAAAAATATGTTGTGAATCCAGTGATTTGATTTTAGTTGCAAAGAATTCTTAAAAAAAAAAAACAACTCTCATAAACCCAGTGCATGTGAATATAATGTATTCTTTAAAAAGTGATACATTATTTCCATTTTTAAGGTTAAATGTTGAAATTGTATGTATTATTCTTCCATTAATAATTCTACTTTTATTGGAAAATTGTTTGGGATAAATTGTATTCTTGGTACAGAGTACTGATAATCTTTTCTTTATTGTACAAAGGCATTTAAAATATTTTGTCAGTGAAAATTGTGTTAATATACCATTTCTATGAAAGCAGTGATTTCAATTAAAAATAAGTGTGGCATTATTCATGTATTGATACCCCAATTTGCTCCCAAAAGGACTTGAAGCAGAGTGTAGCATTATGAATCTGGGAAGCAAAGCATCGCTGCCGTTATATAACATCCCACCTCAGTGAAAAGAGAGACGTAAGAGCCGTTTAAATGCCATGAAGAAAAGCATGAGAAAAATCAATGCTGAAATGAGTAATTGAATGATGTTTGGCAGGGGCTGAGTAGGTCATCATTAGGCATGACACGATTGTAACAAAATTCCTAGGGTTATTCAACCTAATGTACATGGTATCCAGTAAGACTAGACATTGCATTTACTACTTTGATTTACATAGTGCTCTAAAGAATCAGAATACAGTCATCAGGCTGATATAAAGTGGAGGAAGACAGAATAATCAAACAATATGATAATCCAGTGACAATGGGGCCCTTTGGATGCTGTAAATATAAGATGTCCTTGAGAATCTCAGAAAACTGCTTTACGACTAAAGTAAGACCACAGACCTTATAAAATAGAACAAAAAGCAAAAATAAACGCAGCAAATAATGATACTTAAGATAGTTTCTATGTCACATTCTTGCAACACAAATTTCTAGCTACAGAGTAAGATACACCACCTTATTTAGTACATGATCGTCGGTGAGGCATCCCACATAAGCATTGTCTTATTTACCAAATCTTATGTAACCAAAGCAAGAACCTCGTTTTCGAGTGCTCCATCACTCTAGAAACTTCCTGAGAAGAGACTTGCATCTTTCCTCTCTAACTTTTTTAAGCTTTAAATAAATACTCAAAAAAAGTATTTTCTTCTTAATGATGTTGTTAAATCCAGAAAATGAAAAGCAAAGCAATACCATAGCATACTTCAGTCATATTATATGTGACTCTCTGTTTTCAAACCACATCTTCTTAAGAGGGAGTCCTATATTTAAAATGAAAGGTAAAGAAAAGTAAACGAAGGAGAAAAGAAAAGAAAAGAAAAGAAAAGAAAAGAAAAGAGAGAGAAGAAAAGAAAAGAAAAGAAAAGAAAAGAAAAGAAAAGAAAGTAAGAGTCTTGGAAAGATTTAACATGGGTAGTGACATAACTTGACTCCTGAGTTACAAAGATCATTTTGAGATATGGTTTAGACACTAAATGGAAATACGAAATGAAAATATGAAATGAAAACTATGAAAAGAAAAGAAAACAATTATAAAGGTAATAGGGAATATTTCTAGTAAGGCAAAACCCGTACCATCCATGTAAGGGAAACTATTTCATTGGTGAACAGCAATAATGATTAGGGGAAAAAACTGCTCTGAGTGGTGTTAACATGTTCCTCCCTGCAACTCTTGCTTATTGTTCCTATTGCTTCCTTAGAAGCAGTCTAATCTCTTCTCTAGAAAGAGGTGTTCACATATTTGAAGAGAGTTATTACATTGTCCTCCCTTTTTTAGACAAAACAGTCTCACCTTTTTAAACCAATAGCTGAGTGATTCTAGAATCCTCAACCACGCCGGCAGCCTTTCCTTGATAACTTCTAGTGCCTACTTCTTACGGTAAACATGTGCTAAGGAACCTGGATTCAATGTACCACATGGGTTTTCCCGTTCTCGGATTGATATCACATTGACAACAACAACGAAAAACAAGCAATTGGACCCCTTTATTTTATTGTTGAGTTTGTCGCCCACTAGAAATCCCGAATTCCTTTTTTGTGACCCTGGAATATACAAAATTTCCTGCAACCTTTCAATGTACACTCCATTTTCAAACTCACATTTACATTTGACCTGGAAAATAGTTGTGTTTTTGTTTAATTCTAATTTGGCCTTCCAACACTGATCTTACGTGCACTCTTGCCTTGTATCTCTATCTCTGTCTCTCTCAGTCTGGGGTCATCTGTAAACTGGAAAGGCACACCTTCACTGTTTGAGATGGGAGTTCTGCACTCTTATCAGTAGAGACTGGCTCAGAAGGATGTACAGACACTGGGGTGTTCATCTCAGTATTACCAGCCAACCAGCATCTTCTTTTCTGTAGGAATAGAAGTAACTGCATTATCAGACAACTGCTAATATTATTACATTTTCTAGATGAGGAGCAATTAGCTTGCCACGAGTTGGAAAATATATGTATTTATCCAAGACTATGTACTTCATTGTTCTAATTATTTGAAAATTAGTGCAAAGTCTTTCGGAATCTACATTTTCAGATTAGGACTGAATTTACCTGAGTATCTCTCAATCATCTTGCCCCTGATCCCTAGACCCAAAGTGCTTTTAAATAAACCTGAAATAAATTATTCTGGAGATGTACTTATATCAATAAAAATGAAAATAATGTCCCAAAGCATTAGTAGTATGTATCTTTTAAACTCTGCTTTGAGAAGAATCACAGAATCACAACTTGGATATGGAAAGCTATAGAACTGTGAGCAAAATTGTTGCCATCTGATAGAAATGTTTTTCCAAGTAAAGTAACCTTTAAAAACCTTTTCAAACTTTGGAAGAAAGGCTGCCTAAGACAGAAAAAAATCAGATTTTCTTTGGAATGGGTTTGATTTATGAAAGTTATTCTAATAATTAATTATGTTGCCTTCTAACCTAAAGGGCCTTAAAATGGAAATCTGAAAGTGACAACTCTATTTCCTGTTCAAATATTATTTTCTACTGGGCCCTGGCCAAAAATTAATTACAGCTTAAACATAGTTAATTTATTTCTACCTACCTCAAGGTATGTTAGAGTAATTAGTGAGGGCAGAAAAGATTAAATAGAGCAGAAAAGTATTATAAAAAATTATGTACTGTGCATTATTATTATACAATGAAACCATATTTATGCATTTTTATAAATTATATTTCTAAATAATCCACATTTTATAGAATTTAGAATATTATTTTTATATGCTAAAAGTAATTCCTAATGAAAACACTGAGTAAATTCAACTTTAAGACAAGTAAAAAAAAAAATAGAAACTAAAACATTTTATCATTTGTTATTTGAGCAGTTGTAGTAAAATCACCAGAGAGGAATATGTAGTTGCAACCATCCACTGTATTTTCAAGATGCTCAGCAACCACGAAATGAATTTCACATCAAGACCATAATGAGAAAAAAGATTCCTGAATAATTTCCCATTTCTGGAATTGGATATGAATGAACAGAGGAGGCAGATCATTTCTAAAAACAACATCTCATCCAATGGAGTGAATCTTTACAATCTTTGTATTAGGCACCAACATTTGAAAAAAGTGTGCAATCATTTTGACATGTCCAGGCAATACTTATTTCAAATATAGTTCATTTCTTTCAGGCAACAATAAACCATTTAGTTCAGTTTTGTTTGTTTTACAAATTGGGTAATAATAACAACCTTCCTAAATGAATAATAGCAACCTTCTCAAATTCTATGAACTTGTTTCCAGAAAAAAAAATGGTGGTATTTTTGTCATCCCTTCGACATCTTCCAGCAGTTCATGTATAATTATAGCTCTTAGCTCTGTGACCATCCACCAATATTTTTCCTGTGACAACCCTCCCATCAGTTAAATGAAGAACTTCACTTTTTTTTGGTTCTTGTTCATAATGCTAGTAGTGGAGTTAACACCTTGCTTATGGTTAGTTGCCGATATATCTATCTTTCCTGATGCATTAGAAGAAAATTGCCTGCCTTCTTACTAACGTCATGGCATTTAACTTTTTAAGCCCCATGTTCTCATGTATAACACGGGGATAATAATGACATGCACCTCATAGGGATAAAAAAGCCATTGAATCAAATGATGAATACAAAGTGCTCATGATAGTACCTGATATACAGTACATGTTTCTCATTGTTATATGCAAAATATCTACTGTGCCCGACACATAGTATACAATCAGTACATTGGAACTTAGACCATTCTTATCATCCCCTTATTCTGTATCCCTTCAGGATCTACGGATTCACTTAGTATTTAGTACATCACACTTGTTTGTAGTACTTTACATTAGGGCTCCCTAATACATTATGGTTCTCGTGTGTGTTCCTCTTTATATATATAAGAATATATATGTGGCATGTAAGTTTGGTAAATGCAGGACAAAGTTAAAGAGAGTTTTCAATTTCATTAATATGTTAATGGACATTAAAAATCTCTTATGCAGCTTTGTTAATACCTACTTGACTAATCTCCACATCCATCACCTTTCTTTAAAACAGTTCCTCCAGGGGTGCCTGGGTGGCTCAGTCGGTTGGGCGTCCGACTTCGGCTCAGGTCAAGATCTCGCGGTCCGTGAGCCCGAGCCCCGCGTCGGGCTCTGTGCTGACAGCTCGGAGCCTGTTTCAGATTCTGTGTCTCCCTCTCTCTCTGACCCTCCCCCGTTCATGCTCTGTCTCTCTCTGTCTCAAAAATAAAAATTAAAAAAAGTTAAAAAAAATTTTAAAGCAGTTTCTCCAATGTTGCCCTGTAATTTTTTAGTTTTAATGCCTAGAGACATTAGTTGCATATAGGTTCATAAATGGGAGGGGCTGGACCTCTGATTGCCTTTGTATCTTTATACAGCACACCATCTGGGTTGGTGACGCTGGGGATTTCATCTTTAAACATCAACCTGACTTGCATATTTACACTGCTTTTTAAAAAATTTTTAATGTTTTTATTCATTTTTGAGAGACAGAGCACGAGCGGGGGAGGGATAGAGAGAGAGGGAGACAGAATCTGAAACAGACTCCAGGCTCTGAGCTGTCAGTCAGCACAGAGCCCAACATGGGACCCGAACTCACAAAGCATGGGATCGTGACCTGAGCCGAAGTGGGATGCTTAACCCACTGAGCCACCCGGGTGCCCCGCATATTTACGTTGTTGACTGATGTGGCCACAGCTCCTTCTCATCTGTTTCTCAGAACCAGCAGTGTGTGGGAGTCCCCTAAACATAGGGGCCCTGCTACAGTTCACAACTTCTTTGAATATCTGTGTGGCTCTCGGGCACTGAGTTGTTAGAAAAGCAGAAATCCTTATCCATGAAGAGAATTGCTGCTGCTCTCCTCCTCGTTCTTTCCCAGGCTCCAGACCAAAAGTGCTAGGGTCCTGTCAAGTTCTCAATTGGAGGATCAGGTTTTGTGTAAGGAAATCCAATGCGACAGAAATCCCGTGAGATTTCCTCCAGGAACTCCTAAGTAGGTGATCCATCAAGGGTGGAATTTTCTACAAAAGTCAGGCATTACCAGATCTCACTGGGGATTTAAATGGCCCCAAGTGACAGCAAAACCTAAATCCCTTGAGGGTTCTTAAAGAAGAGGTTCATGAAGGAGTGGAGTGAAACGTCTTCGTCTACAAAAAACCTCTTGAGTCACATTTTAAAGTATCTGCAAAAATCAGTCTTGCATACAGAAACCATAGAAATCTATTGACAAAAGTAATATACGGGAATGCATTTAGAGGAAAGATCACTGAATCTCTCCTTGTCATTAGAGCATTTCATAATAAAATGGTCATTTCATTTCTATTTGTATTATGATGCATTGCAATTGATATTATTGCATATATACATATGCCTTCTGTTCACATAGAGCTACTGTAGAAAGAATACCTTAAGGAAGAATTCTAATAACTCTCAGTGCAGCAATTTTGTTAGTAAAAATTATTTTTTTCCTTTAAAAAATGTTTTAATGTTTATTTATTTTTGAGAGAGAGAGAAAGAGAGAGAGAGAGAGAGAGCACACACAGGGGAAGGGCAGACAGAGGGAAACACAGAATCCGAAGCAGGCTCCAGGCTCCGAGCTGTCAGCACAGAGCCCGACGTGGGGCTCGAACTCATGAACCATGAGACCATGACCCGAGCTGAAGTCGGATGCTCAACCAACTGAGTCACCCAGGTGCCCCTTTTTTCTTTCTTTCTTTTTTTAAATTTTTTAACGTTTACTTATTTTTGACACACCACACACACACACACACACACACACACACACACACAGCAGGGGAAGGGTAGAGAGAGGGAGTGTTAGTAAACAGTTTTAAAAGGACAAAGTATGCATTGAGGGAAATAAAGATGTTCTCCTTTAACAACATCTCTGTATTTTATTCGAAATATAAAAGCAAAAATAAATTAGTCTCACATCCAAACTAAAGAATCCACTCGGTTTTCAGATTAAAACTATGATGTTTCTGGGTAAGTCTGATAAACTTTGTTGCCAAATAGCTTTCGCCATTTTGTCACCCTCTCCTCCAATTGTATCCAGGAACTATTTTAGGCCTTGGTGAGCTACAGGGCTGGGTGCTGTTCAGCCACGTGGATCTGAAAAGATAACAGTCCTTTGTTATGTAGTAACCACACTGCAGTTGAAGATGAGGTTCAAGGGCAAGAATGAGTTTTCTAAAGGGGTCTTTGCCTTGAGAACGGCTTTGGCACACAGTGTCACCCTAAGGGGAATATTTTGGAGGGGGTCCCTCGTGCTAACACTGCTTTCACCATTTCATTAATTTTTCATCGGACACACGAGCGCTTTAAACATTGTACCTTAAAGACTTTTTCAACCTCAGTGTATATGAGGGCTTCACCTGGTTTTACAGAGTAGTAGCATCTTTGCTGACTAATAAGCACAGCTTTCATGCAATGCTCCAGCTCAGATCTTACATCTAGCAGGAAAGAAAAGTCGTGCTGTTTGTATGGATCACTCTGCCTATTAAAAAAAAAAATCCTCCAGAATTTTCCTTTTCAAAATAGAACCTGCAAGCCAATGGCCACAATACTTGATTTCAAGTCCTCTGGTACAGGTTCATCTGTTTGAAGAAGGTGCTACCTCAGCACAAGGACCTTATGTTTTTGTGGCCACGGGCCATAACAGGAACATGTTAGGTACTGCTTTATTTATTTATTTATTTAGTTAGTTATTTAGTTAGTTAGTTATTTTTGGGAGAGCGTATGCAGGGGAAGGGCAGGGAGAGGGAGACAGAGGATCCAAAGTGGGCTCTGTGCTGACAAGCTGACAGCAGCGAGACCGATGTGGGGCTCAAACTCATGAACCATCAGATCATGACCTGAGCTGATGTCAGACGCTCAACTGACTGAGCCAACAAGGTGCCCCTATTTAAAACCTAAATTTAAGAAGGAAAATTAGCTTAGATTCAGCACTTTTACCATAAATTATAGTTTCTGAGTAGATGAAACTAATTTGGGAGGCAGATGTGAACGAAAATACATTCCCTTGAAGTTCCCAAATTCTGTTTCTGATCATTTAAAAAAAGGAATATAGGGTTTGTATTAAGCCCTCTATCAGGAGAAAAAAATAAAAATATTAACACCTACCATTGTTGCTGCTGTGGGAATACCTGTTTTTATTTCATACAGGAGTAAATAGTCACATAAAGTATTCATTAATAGCCAGGAAACAAATCAGACTTGCCCTTAGGCAGCCTTAACTAATGCACTTATCTTTATTAGAGAAGGTTTTAAGTGAACAATATTTCAAAAATCAGAACAAACTTAAATATTTTTATCTTTTCACTATATTCTAATTTGGTGCTCAAATCCATAATGATGGTCATTTAGAACAATACCTTATAACTGTTAACACTTGAAATAAATCTTTTACACATTCAAAAGTCTTCCAACTACTTTGCAAATTTTTCTTCTTTTGCTCTGAAATGTATCAGAACCTTAGAGAAATTAGAAAAATAAGGATATACCTATAAACGTATTCACACATAAGAAACACAAAGATACTGTTTAGCACGCATGTGCACGTGTGTGTGTGTGTGTGTCTACATAAGATAAACGCATCATCAGCTATTCTGTCAAGATTAATTTCTTAACCACCTTAACTTTTAAAAAGTTTTTAATTCTACTTTTTATTTTATTTATTTATTTTTTAACATGAAATTTATTGCCAGATTGGTTTCCATACAACACCCAGTGCTCGTCCCAAGAGGTGCCAGAGAAAAGCATCTGATCTCAACATACTTACTTGCTCACGTGTTAGCCACCACACCGATAGAGCCTCTAATCCTTGACCCCACCCCCTGAACTCACTAACTACACTCGCTAAATCCTTGACCCAGACCAAGGAGAAGTGAAAAGACCAGCTGATTTTTTTTCAGTATCATTTGAATTGTACTAAGGAATGCCAGAAGTTTCCAGATAAGTCTCCTGTTTCAAGACAAGATTGTGCAATCTCCATTTCACCTGTTTTTTTCTTTTCCTGTAAAGTTCTAAGAAAGAGTCCTCATCAGAATTTGATACAGACGTACCAGCTCTACATTTTATTTTCAAAAGAAGCACCATGAAGTTTGTGAAGTTTTAAATAATAAATTCTTTTTTTAGTCTTCTTTCACAATCAGTAACTGCAGCAAACACTGGGAGGAAAAAAAAACATGAGAAAAATATGAGAAAATCAATTTTATCTCTACAATTACAGGAAATAAGCTCTATGGAATATTCTTCTTGATTGGATTGGATCTGAATCATCAAATGAAAGACATTTTATCCATTTGGCTTATTCATAGAATGTGCTTTATTGCATTATATAGTAAACTGGAAGATATTGGGTGAGTCATTTAACTACTCGCCAAGGCTCATTTAGTAAAATACCACCCCTGGTGCTCTATATGTTATGACAGAGGCTTAGAGAAGAAAATGTATTTTATAGCTATTATCAATAGTAGTCACAATCTTTTGTCGTGTTAGGGAAGATATTTCGTATAAAAATAAAAGAAGCCACTGACCTAGGAGGTAAATGATTTGCCTCATGTCACAGAGAGGTTGAGGGAGATCAAGGTCTCCTGGCTCCCCGTCTGGTACACAAACTAGTGGAACACATTACTCTCATAAATGCACGTAGTTGATAAGAGGGTTCCTATTTCCAGGAAGACATTACTTACATGCCTTTTTGGGTGAAAAGGGATGTTAAGCCACAAGTTGGTTTTTGTTTTGTTTTTTTTTTTTTGATTTTTTTTAATCTCCCTACCATGGTAGATGGGCACACTTGAATTAAATAAAATACCTTACCATCCAGAGAAACCTGCTATAAATAATGAGAAAGGACTACAAAGCTTCATGTTTTTTTTCTTGAATAGGGAGGAATGAAGTAAAAGTGTTTGGACACTCAGAAACTGTATCCTAAATGTAAGAAATCATGTTTGTCCCCAAAGAAAGTCATATGATAAACACATGGGCTTGTAAAACAGCCTACTCCAAACCATGTACTGAAGTGAAAGAGAGAGTTGAAGATGTATTTTATTTGATGAGCCATATACAAATCGTAGTATATGTTCACAACCTCATTAAATAAATGCAGCTCCCTTGGAACAAACCAAACATGGTCACAAACTTCCTGAGTCTATTTCGGGAAACAGAACTGCTGGGCAAGTTAAGTTTCAGGCCACGGACCAACCACAAGAGCCACAAGTACGGCTGGGGGGATAAATTTGGAAACCCATAGTGCAGAGCCTGGGGGATTCCTTCGAGGCCTGGGAGCAGACCAGTGAGCAGTTACTCAGGGAATTACCGTATTTGTTCATATATGACATATTTGAAAAGTGGGAGTTAAAACATTGACCCTGCTTCTAGTTCTATACCCCAATTTCACGTGTGCTTGAAAACCAATATGGTAAAATTGGGCTGGCTGGGCGGAACAAATAGATTTCAGCTCTGCATGCACACACACACACATACACACACACACGGAAAATGTGCACATTTCTAAGTAGGGTATTAATTTTTTACCTATTGTTATAGGTCAAATATATTATCAACGCTTCGGTGTTTTTTAAAGTCTCAGATCAGGTTTTCTCCAAATGTGCAAGGACCTTGCTGGCATATAGATACATTCTTAGGGATTCGGGTAGTCTCTTAATTTTTTTCAGTGTTAGGTTTTCACTGTTCTGATAACCTTTAAAAACTTAATATAGCATATTCTGGATCATCTGGAGGATCCCAAACTGCCATTTGATTTGTGCTTACAAACAAATTGATGCCACATGGTATTTCTAAAGGGAAAAAAATGGCTTTAATATATAAACCATGCATTCACCCTCAAATGAAGGCCAAATGCTGTCATGATTTACTGTACAAAAGAAGTTTTCACAGCAGTTCCCAAAGGGCAAATCGGGGTGAACTGAATCATCACATAACACATGGTAATGTAGACCTCGCAGTCCTGCAACAGGGAAGCTGTAAAGTCGGTTCTTTGTGCCAAGACCCCTGGCTTCCACTTCCATGACATATTTGGACCATGCATCAGGGGTACAGGGAATCCGGAGATGGTCACCAGCAGCAGAATCCTGTAGGACATGTTTCTCGGAAGGCTTTAGTGGAACACATTTTCGTGCGGTGGGGGCATAAAGAGAAGCTCACCTGTCAGCCTAGTACAGGATTATAGAATAGCAAATTTGGGCAGAAATAACTAAAATGAAAGAAACATCCTTGACAGAAGCTTTGTCATGCAAATTAGGTCTATTTAAAAATTCAATGTGCGGCAATTATAGATTAAAAGACTGAGAACTTTCCGGAAGCATGTTGTATCCCATGCTATGATGCTCAGTAAAGTTTGAACACAGTTGTAAGACAGGCTGTAAACATTGATGAAACGTGGTCTCTACCCTTAGGGTACTTACATTTTAAGGAAGGAGACAGTCTCCCAATGAATTAATTTCAGTATAATTGGGATGCTATGGAAGAAAGAGAAGAGCCCTTTTCTAACCTGATACAGAAGAAGGACGAAATAAGCAGGAACCAAAGCAGGCTCATGAAGACGTGCATCAGAAGTAGACGCACAGAATTTGAGAGGTAAAAAGAAGAGTATCAGACACAAAGTCCATAACAGAGGCACTGTCCTAAGGAGCAAGCTTTGGCTCTTCTGCTAAACACCAACACAACACACACTGTGCAGGAATAACATTTCGAGTCACTATAGTTTCTTGGCACATTGTACGTAATTCAGAGTCTGAGGGTCAGACTTCTCAACTCATCCTGCTGTTCTTCTAATAAAGTCACAAAGCATAAGTATACCAATAACACATTTTATACAGTAGTGACAAATAATCCAAGCCTCTTAGAGTATTTCTAGTTATCTCAAAAGGCAGTGCAAAAATCTTAAACACAATTTTCACTCTTTTCAAAATTAAAAAAAAAAAGAAACGATATTTGTATGGGAAAATTATTTTTAATTTAAGGTACACCTTATTATGTCTGTAAAAGTGGAGAAGATGTGGTGCCTTCTAGAGTTAGCTAAAGAATCAGAACAATTCAGATTGAAATTGTGCTAAACTTATCAGAGTTTTGTGGCTTGGTTAGCTGTTGGAATAGCCCGGATTGCCAGGCATATCTCCAAGAACCACATTTTAGTTTTTCATTCTCATTCCAGAGTAACTTATAAATAGTGAGAGCTAAAAAAGTCTTCTGCCTCTGCTGCTTTAAAGTCAGTGCCACAAATCAGCCTGGAAAGCCAAAATCCAATCGGTCCAAAGAGCCCCTCGTGGTTCGGATGCTTACAACTTTCAGCTGTAAGCCTGCAGATCACAGAAGCAAGTTGCAGCACAAAACTGAAAAGGTTGCAAGCTTCAAAGCGAATTCTAAGTAATGGGATCTTGAGCTGAAAGTACTCTAGAAATCTGATGAAGTTCAATAGCTAAGTGCCTGACATCAGTTTCAATAAATTGGAAACTGTGAACTTATTTACAATAGTAACTATTCTCCCCAGCCCCACCCAAACTCCTGGGATTCTATTGTAATTTAGACACAGAGAATGGTGTAATAACAACGCAGAGAAGATAAATGTAGAACATAAAAAGATCAGTCCTAATTACAGTTTATATCGGCGTTGGGTAAGAATTTTGCCTTCTGGAAGGTTATCCAAACCAAATTCTGGACCCTTGGAGAATGTTCTGTTTTATTTATCGTTCTGCAATATTGCCTGCCTTTTTCCAGTGTTCTTTGTATTTAAGAAATATTTTGTACGTGTCCCTGTTTTGCAGCCTAGCTGCTGATTTCAGTGAAAAATGGATGGTGGGGCACTTATTCGTGTAAATATTTTTCTTTTTGTTTTTTGCATTCTTTAACAATAAAAACCTTATAACTTCATTCCCCCAGGTAATGATAGAAGCCAGGCAGAAATTATTTCAAAGAAAAAAAATGAGATTAATATTTCAGTTTTGCAAAACAGGAAGAACTTAGTATATAAAAGGGTCATGAATTCACAGGCAAGATTATCTGTAGTGTTTTATCTTCATAAATATAACTGAAAAAATGATTTAGAATTCAGTTGTAATTTGAAATAAACATGTAACTTATTGAAATAAATTGTTTAAAACAAAGTTAAACATTATCAATTAGATCTTTTTACTTTGTCTTTTAGTCATCTTATATCTTTCTTGAAATCTCATTGCGTAGGCATGTTTTATTAATGATCTATTAATAAGCATTCACTTAAAACATGACTGATTAAAAAGTAGACCTGATTTTAAGTAAGTGTTCTGAAAATGTTTCATTTATTGAATACATTGAGGTTTAAGTTCCCATTTATATAGCTGGAGGGTAAATTACAGCTACTCATGCTTGTTTTATCATTATAATGAAAGCATCACTCATATTTGCAACCCTAATTAAAATTCTTCTTTGACCCATATAAATTCAGCCTCTCCCTCAACTAGATTATTTTCAAATTTTTGTATAAACTTTACTATATATGGGTATGATAATGAATGTATCTATCTTTAATATAACATAATCAAGGTTAAGAGAAAGTAAAAATTAGGTTCAGACTTTTTAATACTGCAGGGTACATTTTTAGTACCCTACAAAGGGAATTAGTTCATACGACTCCCATTAACTTTAATGGAACCTGTATGGGCCAACTGTATGCTGAAATTCATAGGAAGTTAAACATCAGTAGAGTTCACTAGCTTCATTTTTTTTTTCCTTTTTGGAACTCTAGTTTTGACTACTTTTATTTTCCAATGGTCTAGAGGGAAGACATATCAATAAAAATAAGTCACCTAAGTGCTTTCCAAGTAAGCCCCCATTTTTTATACATTTGCCTAGAAGTTAGAAATCCGCAAACAATGCCTAATAACATTTGAGACTCAACAAATAAATTCAACTAACTAAAGAACATAGTTTTTAATATGAACATAGTGTTCTTTAAACATGAATATTATAGCACTTGCTGTCCTCCAGTGTTTATTCATTTTTCACATTCCTATTTGTAATTACAATAGCAAAACCAAAGACTTTAGTCATTTTCAATATATAAAAATTTATTTTACATTTCTATCAACCTGTTAAGTGTTTATATTTGAAATGAAATTTATTTGGAATTCTATATGTTGGTCTTGTTAAAATATTGTGTACAGTCCTCAGGCACTCAAGAAACACATGGACAATTAAAAATTAAAACAGCATCACGAGGCCAAAGGAACCTATCTGTTGTTCACCAGTATCAGCAATATCTTTCCACAATTGTAAATTCAATCACCAGACTATGCAGTGAAGTTACGATCAGTTAACAAATCCATTCAAAAGTATTCAGCATAATATTGAATTCACATTCATCACACAGAATACCAAAAGAGATAAATGAAGGTTCCTCTAATATCAACTCATCCAAGATGTTCATAGCACTGCTGAATTTGGAAACAACTAGGTATCTCTCAGTTTTCTCTTTTTCTCTATCAAAGAGATCAATCTAAATTTAGAATTTTGTAGAAATCTGTAGAAATTAAAATCACCATTTTAAAAATTAACTTAAAAACTTTAAAAGAACCTTCAGTGTGAATGTAAGAGAATCTTTCATTTTTACCTTCTTTGGGCATCTAAATAGCCCAAACTGGATTCATCACACAAAAAACTTGGTTTAATCAGGAACGACAAGTAGACACTAATTAGAGCATTGATAATTAACATCATAAATCACTTGATCTTGGATAAATGTTTCATTAAGAAAAAAGATTGGTCAATAAACTCTGTACATAAGTGAAGTTTCCTGTGAAAAAAAAACATTAGTTGGTTATCATGTGAACATCTGAATCATGCATACCATCAATGAATATTAGTGCTGCAAGTAACATTAGCCATCTAGTCTATGCTATCATTTTCTATCTCATTTAAATAGGCTCTACACCCAACATAGGGCTTGAACTCACAACCTCAAGATCAAGAGTTGCATGTTCTACCCACTGAGCCAGCCAGGCACCCCCTATGCCACTATTTTAAAAGTAAAGAAATTGAGCCTCCAAGAAGTCAAGTGATTATCCTAAGGTCTTCCAGCTACTTAGATTAAAATCGAAATCTCTTGCATTCATTCACTGAGCAAGTTTTTATTGGGCACCTACACAACATTGGAAATGGGTTAAAGTGATAAACAAAACATACAAGATCCTTGCCATTTTGGATCTGACACTCCAAATGAAGGGATAAAGTAAAGAAGGAAAGAGGTAAAGCAAGGAGACAATTTCAGATAGGGAGCTTCCTCAAAAGGACTTGGTGTAATTTTTAACAACTAAGAATGCAGCTAATTGATAGTATTTCTCTTCTCAACTCTCGATATTTCCTTCCTCTTTTCGAAGTTAAAAATAAAGAGAGAGATTTATCAGTGATCTACCATACATCTCATTGGTCAGGTCCTCTCAAAAGACATACACATATTCACGAACCACATCCATATTTGCCACACTTCATCATACTCATGTTTGTCAGCTGTCAAAGATGGCCACTTTTATCAGAGTTTCTCGCTGTCTGACTTCTGCAGTTTTGGAGTGTTGAGTTTGTTCCTGTGTCACAGGAAAAGTTCAAAGACTAAAAACCTAAGACCATGTGCTCAAAATAATTTCAGGAAAGTGTACGGGTAAGGTTTCTCTTCCAGAGCAAAATGGTTGTCCCTCCATGGTTATTTTTCATTCCATGTGATTTTCTGCGTAGAGAACAAAAGAGAGTTTGAAAGATGAGGTGGGGTATGAATCTGGCTGCTTGTAATTCTATGAAATGATACTGACTGTCTTGTCTTCAATGTCAGACAGTAAAACTGCTTCCTCTAACTAGCAAAAGAGATGCTCAATGCTTTTGTCTTTCATTTTTTCTTAATGCATAATTTATATATGGCCCATTTATTAATAACCATGAAGTGTTTTACCTGGAAATCTGCTCACAAAAGAACAGAATATACAGAATTAAAATGAACATTTCATAAGGTAGATATTATCTTTATATTAAAAAAAGTGCCCTAGTTAATTCTTTCTGAGATTGTTGAATAAAATCCAACAGAAATTATTCAATTATTAATATAACTATATTTATCACGTTAAACAAGAATTTCAACTATATCCTGGTTACTGATAAGTCCCAAGGGGAATAAAACATTTTTAATAATGACATATTCTACCTAGAAGAGAAAATATTTCAATAAAGCACCATTTATGTGCATTTCTTGAAGGCAGAGAAACTTTATTATTCATCTTGTATGTGTTTTCCTTGCCTAACCTAATAGCATTACATTGTAATGATGACAAAATCTACAATAGCTAATATTTATGAAAAAAATTAGTATTTGTGAGGCAACAGTCTTCTAATTCAGGTACTATTATCATGTCATGTTACTGATGAAGAGAGCTTAAATATTTTGCCCCATGTCACTCAGTTGATGAGAGGAAGAGCTGGGATTTGAATGGAAGCATCTGACCCCAGAACCCAGCTTCTTCACCAGTAACTACTATTTTCCACAACTTGCTCAGAGTAGACATTAAAAAATACATTTAAATTAAATTGAAATCCTGATAGATTAGTCTCCTTGATATAAACCATTAAAAAGACAAACTTGTGGGTAAATGTTGAGGGTAAAAAGTAAAACATTTAGTTCATTGAATATTCTATGCATTCCAAATATTCTAGGCCTTATGGAAGTCTAGAGCTGAGGAAGGGTTTTAGCAATCATTCCAATCCAGTCCCTTCCATTTTCAGATACAGAACTAATCCCTTCTGCGAGCAGAGAGGTGACTCAGGTTACCTAGAGGCATACAACTTGTTAATGGGAAAGCCAAATTTCCTAATTTCCAAGCAAAAAAAAAAATTGAATTACATTTGTTTTTGTTTATTCGAAAGTGAATTAATTATACCTAAGCCATTGCTTTATATAATATGGCAGACTCTTAAAGTGTCCTCTATCATCCCTAATTCTTGATGTCCATGACCTTATGTGCTCTCCTTTCCCTGAGTGTGGATGAGATCTGTGGTGTACTCTTAACCTCCAGAATATGGTAAAAGCAATGGAATGCATTAGTGACATGTATGTGGTTATTTGATTACTTCCATAAGGCCATAGTTCCCATTTTGCAGAAATGTCTCTTGCTCTTTCTGGCTTTGATGACACAAGCAGTCATGTTGGAATGTGGTGAGGTGCTGAGGGGAACCAATGGCCTGTAGGGACCTCCAGCTGAGAGCTAGCAAGAAAATGAGGACCTCAGTTCTACATCCACAAGAAAATGAGTTATAGCAGTAACCTAAGTGAATTTGCAAATGGATCCTTCCCTAGTTGAACGTTCACATGAGAACTCAACCTTGACAATATCTCCATTGCAGTCTTTCAGAGGACACAGCTGAGCTGTCCTTAGACTCCCAATCACAGAAATTGTGAGATAATAAATATCTGTTGTTTCAAACTACCACTTTTAGGGTAATTTCTTATACAACAATAGAAAACTAGTACATGTAGTCTTCTTTGTTATGGCAAGAATCTGATGCTGAATTTAATTATTCTCAAACTAAATAAGTTTAGTTAGGTAAGGTTTAGTTACTTTTTATGTAATAGGAGAACCTCAATAAATATTTATTGAAGGAAGGAGTGATAAAACATCTTTAGTATAACATCAGTAAGGAAGAAGTGAGATCTGATCATGGCAATAATATTATAATTTTTTTAAAAAAATTATTACCTAAATCACCATTCATTCTTTATTTATATGTACATAGAAAATGAAGTCAAATAGGCTTAAGATTAGAAAGGAAGAAATGACTTAGCCTTTAGAAATTTGTTGTGACTTTTCTACATATGTGGTATCTGTAATGCTATCATAACTTTTTCTGTTACTTTAGGGTCAGTGCTATAAAGCATTCATCAGTGTGGCTGTGTAACAACCGTTCCATGTTTAAGTTCATTAAAAGAACCGCTTTTGACTGAATTCTTCATTTTAAAACTCTACATCACACTTGAATGGGCATTTATTTTATTCCTACGTTATTCAGACATTCTATAATGCCTAGTAAAAAGTCTTCAAAAACCAACCAGCTATGAAAAACAGATATGTGGATTTGAGTGTTCAATGAAAATGCTAGCCTGTTGTTTTTAATGTGACTATCCATAAAGTTAAGATACACTGGCGCTATTTCTATAGCGGTACCCAATCAATTTGTCATTGACTGTAACATTACTAGGATTATAGGCAAATGAAGTTAAATTACAGTAGCTATTAAAACAATCTCAAATTTAAAACATAGGGATTTTATTTTGTACCCTTAAAAGGAACTTGCAAAATTGGTTTCTGGGCATATAACATTTCCTGTGTACTGAAAAAAATTTTACCTATATTAAAAAAAAAAATTAAATCATCCAGTTTGCTTCATTTTACAGGTGAAATATTAAAGTGCAGGGAGAGACCAATTCAAGGACAAGAAAACGGTCAGTGACAGAATAGCTTCGTCAATCTATTCTCCTGAATTTTACTAATAAAGAAAGACTTGTAATTTCTTGTGCATTTATCAAACCTTTACAATGGAGAGTGACAAAGGCAGAACATACAAGTCATGTGTTCTTGTCTTATCTTAAAATACAAGGACCAAGGGGAGCCTGGGTGGCTCAGTCAGTTAAGCGGCTGATTTCGGCTCAGGTCATGATCTCGCGGTCCATCAGTTGGATCCCGGCGTTCGATCCCCGCGTGGGGCTCTGTGCTGACAGCTCAGAGCCTGGAGCCTGTTTCAGATTCTGTGTCTCCCTCTCTCTGACCCACCCCGTTCATGCTTTGTCTCTCTCTGTCTCAAAAATAAACGTTAAAAAAAAAATTTTTTTTTAAATACAAGGACCGAAGCATGAGAAATCTTAGTTTCGATATATAGATTTATGCATTCTGATACACCACAGATACCAAGTAAAGGTTAATAAAAGGAAATTGGAAGAAGTCATTTCCCAAAAGAAAGGGATGAATCTTAAGAAATCATGGTTGTGGAGGAGTAGGTATACAGCATGTTAATACATCAAATAATTTTTGAAAATGAATTTATTAATAAACAGCTAGTGGGATTCATTGTGTTTGCTGAACTTGAATCATTACTTTTTGTACTTTTGAAAGAAACTAGATAGTTATCATTCACGATTGTAACCACAAATAATGAAGGCCAGAATATTAAAAATAATGAAATTTGAAAAAAAACATAAATTCGAAAATTTTAAATACACTGTAGATTATTGATAACACATGAAAGAGTTCTGAATTTATTTCTGGAGATTATAAAGTATGTAACAGTTTAACAATTTACCATCTTTATAGATGTTATGTGTACTATATTAGGTGAAAAAGTAGAACTATGAGAACTTGAAATAATTTTAGAAAGTCTAAAATAACCAAACGCTGTCCAACTCTAATGTTTATTCACATTTAAAATTGAAAATCTAGATTTTAGGATTGCTTTTTGTTTATTCCAGAATGCAATGTTGTATTTTTCTTATTCTTCTTAGACAAAGGGGTAAAAGTGCATAGAAGAGGGAACGTATTTTTACATACATCTTAAAATAACGATTGGGATACGAAAGCAATTGGAAAAACTGAAAACGATATTTTACAAACAGTATTCTAAAAGAAGACCTCCTGAAACAACCTGTTCCACAGGTAACGCTGGGGCATCAGTTTAAATAAGAAAGCTTTTACCAACTTTTACTGGCTGCGGTGTATGAACTTTGGAGCTCTTTAGAACTGCATGGTTTTCATACTCGGTATGCCTGCATGCATATATGTGTATAGATAATTGCTATGCCTTGTACCAAGGATATGAACTGTGTAAAATTACTGTAGGAAGTTGTAAATGATGTATGAAATGAGAAATCTTTGCCCACTGGCAGTACATAGATAGAACAGAGATAGTGACGTACAATCTCTTCTCTGTCATTTGTCATAGTATTCATCTTATAAAAGGCAGAACATATCAATAAACCTGAGTGTGGAACATGCATACTAAACAATACATATTATTTCTCCTTTTTTAGGTCTCTTGTCTTCTTAAAAACCAGTTTACAAAAACCTTTCTGCCCAAGGCAAATGTAAAAAACTTCTCTGTTAATGATTTCAATGACCGATCCCAAAACATTAAATGCAGCGATTATAAATAGCACGGTGTGTGACTTTATACTGATACTCAATATTGCTGATTTTAGACTTGCCACTCAAGGTAAGTCTTTTTTGTGAGGACATATATAGAGGTTTTATCTACAAGGTCTAAAATGCAACCATTTAGAAAATCGGAGGGTAGCATTGACAGTTTCATCGCCCCGATGTGTGAAAGATTTCAGATTTCACCCCATCACTGACCGGCAGGAATAAATGGAACAGCACCTTTCTCCTGAATTACTTTTAATGTAAAATTCTTGTGACTGACCCCTCAATCCCACTGGCCAATCCCCAAATCAAATAATTGATCAAACAATTGTGGTAATTAAACTGCGTTATATTCAATACCATCTCATCACAAAACGCAATGTTTTCTACCAGGAAATCAAACCTGAGAGCAGCAATAGAAACAAAACAGAAAAATAAACTCTTTGCAAGTTGGCATATATTTTAGATTATAGAATTTAAGTTTAGAAATGAACACAGAACAGGTGAAGCAAAGCTGTACCTACCTACACAAATAAAGCCAATATGATCAAGTAAGTTTATGCAAGAATGGAAAGTATAAGCCAAAGTATCTTTTTGGTCTTCAAGAAGCTAACAGTCTAATAACGTAGAGCTCAAAATATAAGAGGTGCCGTTTTTCAATGACATCTGACCTTTATTTTTTATGTACACAGAAGGAAATTTTAACATTCATGAAATTGCATCTTGCCCAATTTTGAATGCTTTCCTTCATGTGCCAGTTATGGTTTTGTTACAATAATAATGACATAATCAAATTTTAACAATAAAGAATATGCTCTGGCATTTGACATTTTTTACAGGATGCTCCTGAAAATTCTTTCTAAAAATTGTAAAACAAATATTTCCTTACCAGTTGAGTTCATGTCTTCTTGGAATCACAATCGATTTTTCTTTTGCTTGTTGGAAGTGAAATCTGATTTTATTTCCCATCAGTAGACCACACGATGAATGAATTTTGTTTTGCATATGAGGCACATAAAAATGATGGTATCGTTTTGTTGCTGTGAATAAAGTCAACAAAAGAGCATAAGACAAAACAATATCTGCATTTGGTTTATTTTCTAAGTAGAATGTAAATGCTGTCTTATTACAATGAACACATAAACAGCAGAAATTAATTTAAAATTTTCAATGAAAGAAGCTTTCAAATGTTGGCTCAACATTTAGATTGTATTTAGGAGCATACGTTTTCACCACCACCTTTAAGATTAATATACAGAGACTTTTTTTGTTTGTTTCTTGTTCTTTTTGTCTTCCTTCCCTTGCACTTGCCCCATTTTGTTTTGTGCTGCTTTCATCACTGAAGTGCCATTACCCACTCAGCTCCTTGTCCAAGACGGAGCTCTTGTTACTCTTCCTAGCTGAGAGAAATTTTCTCAGTTCCTCTATTCTCCTTCTTTCTAAGAATTGGTATATACTGAAACTGTGGAACCAGGATTTTAGCAACTGACCGCTTTGCAATTCCTCTCCCATGGTATTTTCATTTTTTCATTGTTTACGTGATCAAAAACACAAAAGCTGGGAAAATTCTGAGAGTACCAGCTGGATGGACAATTAAGGAAACACTTGCTCAAGTCCGTAAGTCTGATAATTATCCCCGCCATCCATACAGAGATGTTGTCAAATACAGTCAGCAACAACATATTTTGTTTCCCATGAAAAATAAAACATCTCCGTTCCACCCACTCACCCCCCACCCCTCCATTGCCATCACAACAACACCGGGATTAATTTATATCAGTGAAATAAGAAAAAGTCTGTGAGGCAAGGAAAATAGGGCTCACTTCTGATATTGATCAGATCCTCTGAGTTAAAACAATCAGTAAAATCTCTCTAGTATGATTATATTTGCTCTTATATTTGCTCTTAATTATTAAAAAATGATTGTAGGAGTCATATCAACAGATTATACATTTGTACTTCTCTTTGTGTGTATATAAAAGCGTGTCAGAATTTGCATAGGACTTTATGTAATTCATAACACATCCACATGGATCTCTGGATCAGAGATCTCCCCAATTAGGAAATATTTGTGTGGAATTTGGTTGACTCCATCCATTGAAATATTTAGACCTACTCAGTGGGAATGCTAAGTAGAAGTCAAAATGCGCCATGATTTTCCTTTAGCCAAAAATTCCATCAACAATTGTCTCTTAGTGAAAATTTTGCAGGTTACCTTTGGTTAATCGGAGGGACAGAAAACATCTGTCAAGTCCTTTTGTTGGTTCAAAGCATATTTCTGCTCTCCCCCGCCTACCTCCCATTTTCTTCTGGTAGCTGTACTTCCTGCTAATCATTTTCCCAAATACCTCTCTAGAGATATTTACTCAGCTGATTTCCAAAATTGATACCAGAGTTAATTTGCATCAAAAAAAGCTACATTTGTTGGAGAGCCTGGGTGGCTCAGCTTGTTGAGCATCTATCTGACTTTGACTCAGGTCATGATCTCATGGTTCTGGGTTTGAGCCCCACATTGGGCTCTGTGCTGACAGCTGGGAGCCAGGAGCCTGCTTCAGATTCTGTGTCTCCCTTTCTCTCTCTGCCCTTCCCCGACTTGTGCTCTGTCTCTCTCTCTCCCCCAAAAATAAATAAACATTAAAAAAAAACCCTACATTTTTTAAGGCATAAATAAAGTAGATGGCTTATGACTATAAATCGAGTTTACCCCACACTTCTATGAGTTATTTATTTATTTATTTATTTGAGAGAGAGAGAGTATGAACGTATGCACACACTTGGGGAGGAGGCAGAGGAAGAGAGAGAGAGAATCTTAAGCAGGCTCCAAGCTCAGTGTAGATGCGAACTACAGGGCTTTATCCCAGGACCCTGGGATCATGACCTGAGCAGAAGTCAAGAGTCAGATGCTCAATTGACTGAGCCATCCAGCCTCCATTATCACTTCCTTTTCAAGGACAATTTTATGTTGAGGAATTGTGCTTTTGTTAAATTTAGTTATATGTGATTTCTAAAATTGGGAAAGCATAGTCTTTAGTTTTTTTTATGATGTATTGATTCATAAAAATTCACATTTTTTGTAAACACTATTGCTTTTGCCAGAATATAATCAGAAATTGCATGATAAATTATTTTGTGATTCGCACACTTTTGACTAATCTTCATAGTAAAAGGTAATTCAACTGTATTCATGGACCACTTAATTTAACCAATTTTATTAAAAGTATGAAACCAATTATTTCTATCTATTGAGAATGATGTTACCTTGGTTTTTAAAACAATGGTCACATCTGCCATAAAGACATTATAAAAATTTTTCTATGCTTGATATATACTGGTATCATGTAACTATACACAGTGAATTGTGAAATAATGAAATATGAAATAGGTATTTAGGCTATTAGAAAAAGAATGTTTTTTTCTTTCTGCCCACTCAATGGCAAGTAACCTAAGCCTTTTGAAATAAAGATACATAGCACTCCTTTATGACAGCTGACTTTGTTTTCTTTCCAGATGAATTTCTCTAAACAATTATCAACATTTTTATAACATTTTTTCTTTTTATTTTTTAAGAGGGTTCTGAAAAATGTCTTGGTGCCTATTAGTGGTTAGTTGTATAATTCTTTTGAAATATAAACTGCCTTCATTTTGTACCCATTCTGGAAAGCTGAGCTTATATTTTGCAACAACATAAGCATCTATTTTATTTGGATACTATACCAAAACCAGGCAAAACTGAATTTAAGTGGCAAAATATTATCTTTCAGGAATTTAAAATATTCTTTGCCTTATATGCTAAGTTCTGGTAGCTTTAATTTTTATAATACTGTACTAGGAAAAGTAAGCTTAACACAAGAGGAGGGAAATTTAATGAGTAGCTTAAAGAAAATCACCATTGAAGCATAATTCTCACTTAAACATGGAATAAAATGAAATTTCATTGCAATTAGAATGAAAACTCTACCACCTACCTAAAATATGTTTGCTGTTTTGGAAAATACGTAAAATGCAAATTTGGTATCATGAAATCTTGGGTAGTCAATGATTCATGTGTATGTAAAATTGAGTAACTTAATGGCATGCAATACGTTATTTGCAAGCATCCTAGAAAAACAAGCTATTTCAAGTTCCATTCTGCAACAGGGTGTATATCTATCTCATTTGAGTACTGTAGCAAGTATATTCACACCAAATGCAAAACTGATTTAAGTCTCAAATTCTAACTCAAAATTTTGCTTTAATTTTGAAGACTATATACATGTAGACTGTACTTTCTAGCCAACATTAAGCTTCAAAGCTAAATCATGCCTTACTAACCTCAATAAGTTTACTAGTGTAGTACAGTGCAGTATAGTATGATATATCCATTTTAAGGTCCATACTTAATTTTTTAATATTTTATTATAATACATTTGCTTTTACTCAGTCTTTGTTTTGCTTCTTTTCCTTTTGAATTTTTTTCATTAATTTTCAATTTATCCATTCTTTTCAACCCTTAACAAATTAGTGTCTTTCCCTAATTATCTTCTCAATCTGTTGTATTTTATTTTTTTCTCCATCTATTTTATTTCTCATTTTAACATCAAATTTTCAGTCTGCAGCATAATGTTTTATCTTTGGAATGATACAGGGATTCAGATTCAACCAATTGTTCATTCAACACAAATTTCTTGAGCATTCCGTTAGGTTTTTTTGCCCCTTCAGATCCAATTTCCATCCTGAATTCATAGTCTTTTCTATACATGAACTTGTGGATCTTATTCATAAGTTAATAATATAACCCATGTTGTAAATGTAAAGAAGCAAAGACCCAAAAGGTTTAATAAACTTTCTCAGATACTCAGCTAATATAGAGTTTAGTCAAAAATTGAATCATGGTATCCTAAAGTCTAGTACTCTTTTTCCTGTGATTTATTTTTCTCTTCCACCCTCCTAAATATCTTTCCATTGGTAACATCCATCAGTGATTATTTACTGAGAACCCATAGTGCATTGTAATGTATTGAAACTGTATCAGGCTAAATTCATAGATATACAAGAACAATAGACATGCACCTGACTACTAATCACTTTGTTCAAGAATCTCCAACTATGAACACTATTAAGGGGTCACATTTTTCGATGTTAGTATCAACGCTGAATGTAAGAACTCTTTCCTTACGGGTCTTTGAAAGCATCAGAATTAGAATTCCTCTTTCTTATCCTTGTTGACATATTAAATAAATAGATGAACCAATGGATAGACAGACAAAACAAGACAAGACAACAGACTATGGGATAAGATACACCTGACCTAGATCCAGATGCTAACCATGGAGAGAGCTCCAAAACTCACTGAGTCACTCATTGGCAACACTAGCAGGTGGAAATTAATGAAAGAATGTAGATTCTGGAGTACAGTGCAGCTATAGAGATCACCTGGAAAGTTGTCCACATACAGCAAAACTGTAAGTTGTAAGGGAGATGGGAAACAAGAGTACTGGTAAAAATTGGATAGGAATCCAGAATGTGATGTACTCTTCAGGTTTGTTTTGAGGAGTAAATAAAATAACATATGTAAAATTTGCAACCTAGTGCTTGGTACAAAGTATAGGCATGGTATAACAAATGACATGAAGAAAGCTACCAATAATCATAACTCTAACAAGATGACTCAAGATGTGGGCTGCATCTAAAATATAGGGCAGCGGATAGCGGAGATGTTAACTGGGATAAGGCAAAAATGGAGAATCAAGGGATGAACTGATATGGCCCAAATATAAACACTTACCCTACAAACACAAGGCCCCCACACAAAATTGCAACAGAGAAAAGCAGTGTTTGTTAACAACACTTCCACGGGCTTCTCTCTACAGATGCTCTGAATCCCTTAGGCTATCTGAAGTTCTAAATTTATGATACAGATTAGATCTATTTTTCCCACATCTGACCCGTGACACAGAATTAATGGTTCCTTTCTCATCAACACCCATATTTTGAAATCTCAGGTGTTAGAAAATCTGACCAGTCATTATTGGTCATGAGATAGGAAGGACTTCCAGGTTTAATGTCTTCTCCTGCAGGCGTTTGTTAATCTAAGGAACCTTTAACTGGTTAAATATTTTAATGTTTGGGGTAACTATTCCCATGTTGTAGAACATTCGTCTGTAACCATTAGCAACACAGAGACAGTAAGTTTTAGTGTGTTTGTGGAAGGATCTTGCTTTTTAGGGCCGGATGAGGGAAAAGGAGAAGATGCAGGCATTTGGGGGATTATGTTTCCATTCAATCCCTTTGCAGGGATTATTATTCTTTCTGGATCTGTGCCAGAAAATTCAGTTGTGTTCAAATAAATTATTAAGTTATTCATAAGTATTGGTTATTCAATTTTTCTAAATTGACTTACACATTTAATATAATTCTTAATCTTAATTTTTTTAATCTTTATTTACTTTTGAGAGTAAGAGAGAGACAGACAGACAGAGTGCAAACGAGGGAGGAACAGAGGAGACACAGAATCCGAAGAAGCTCCAGGCTCTGAGCTGTCAGCACAGAGGCTGACATGGGGCCCAAACTCACAAACCGTGAGTTCATGACCTGAGCTGAAGCCGATGCTGAACCGACTGAGCCACCCAGGCGCCCCTATAAATTTTAATCTTAAATTACCACAAGTTTTTGAATTTTTTTCCATGGAGCATGACAGAAACTGGGAGTGAAATTAATTTAGAAAAGGAAATATTTTCAGATGTATGAAAAAGGGAGTAATGAGTGTGTACAAACATATAAACTATTACAGTTCATCAAGATTAAAGCAAGGTTAATTAAAACAGTGTGTATATTAGACAATGCACAAACTTCTAGACAAAATTTTCATGAGATTTTTGTTCATAAATAAGATTTTACGTTGCTGAAGTCTTAATATATAAACGTGTGTGTATAATTTACTTTTTCATTTTAAATCATTAGAAAGTGCTGGCAAGAATCATTTTAATGTTATATAGTCCATGATTTATTTCACCATTTCTTTATTATTGGACATTGAGACAATCTTCAAATTTCCACTGTTTAAATAATAATGCTCTCTATAATAGCAAAAGTTCAGAAACAATTTATAAGTTTAAGGGCATGAATGGTTAAGATAGAACACATCTAGGCTATAAAAATTAATAAAAAGTCTGTAGTACAATGGAAATATGCTATGGTACAATGTCTACACATCAGATTACAATTCAGTTTAGCTTGTCTAAGAACCTTCTCCTGGTACATCACATTGTGCCAGTATTAACTGTTCCTATGACTTCTATCTAAGGGCTAGGGATTGCAAGTTTGTCCCGTTCTGTACCCCCAGTTCTACAGTGCCTCTATTTCAGGCACCCTGTGGGCACCCAGGGTATGTTGATGATATGACTGACTGAGTAAATCTGCTAATGGAAAGACTAAATACGATTAACAAAGCTTTGGTCATGTTCTTCTTTTTTCTTCCAGCTAGTTGTTTTTCTTTCTCTTGTTAACATGTAGGCACATTTCAGTCTTGGGTTTTGGGTCTAGGAACAAATGATTTTCAATAGATTTGGAAAATATCCCACCTTATTTCCATCCTGAGGTACTACATTTAAGGAGCAGTGGTTCAGTGTGGAGATGTCAGCACTACAGATTTATTTGCTTCCTTTTGCCTTGGCAGACAGAGTATCAGAGAGAAGGTCAAGAATCAACATTTCCATCAGATGATACCTGTGGTAACAGATGGCAGTCAGTCATGCTTTAAACATTAATATCAAATCAGAATAGAAAATAATGCCTAATATTGCTCAGAGAATTTGCTAAAGACAGGGTATAAACTATGAAAACTGGGTTTAATTTCATCAACAATAACCTAGTATAAGATCGTTTTTTGGGTTTTTGTTGTTGTCGTGGTTTTTATCTTTAGCAATTAGGAAGTCCTAAGTAATAATATATGAGGTGAAGTTAGATAGGAAGGCTAAATTCATTTTTTATCTGATTCATTTTATTCATGAAGGAAATATGGTGGAATACTTAGGAGTGCTCATTCTCTCTTTGTCGGTTTCATTCAGCAGGGTGGCCATACTGTGCCCATACAGCTATACTTTTGCTACCTAAATCGTCCTAAACATCCTGGCATATCTGAACTGTGCATAGAGGCCAGCCAAGCATCTATACTTGGCTTGTAATTGTCAACAGAGAGGAGCATAGTGGTCACACACGAGGGCACAAGTCACCCAAGTCAAAGGACAAGGAAGAGATGGGATATTTGTTATTCTTGTCAAAGTTAAAAGGAAAGATTTTTGCCTTTTTCCCCCTAAAATTATGTATGGCACTGCCTAGCAGACTTTGAAAGAAAGCAGGAAACTTCTAAAAAAATGGTTCTTTTCAAACTTATCATAAAGACGACTTCTTCTGTGGAAGAGCTTTTTCTATTTATAAATGATTTCACTGTTTACATGACTGTGTTATATGAGTCTTATGTGTCAGTTTATGCATGCATGTAATTGTTCCTATAGAGAAATAGTATCTTCACTTAAGGGTGAGAGAGGAAAACGCGATTTCTCTTCCCACAAACAAAGCAAGGAGAGCTGGAATAAAAGAGGACTCGTTTTGTTTTCTCATTCATGAACCCACACATGTACACACACACATGCACATATACACACAATACAGGCAGATGCAGGGCCTTCACAGTCTTGAAGAAAGCATGACATTCTCAGTAGTCTGTGACATAAATTAAATGCCTGACTTTACACTCTCAAACTAGTTTCATGGAAATACTATTTCCCCTACCACTCTTCCATCATAATTTTGGCCAATAAATATCCCATTGGACTGTAAGTTTCTTAAACACAAAGAGAGTATCTCATTCACCATAGTGGCCACAGCACAGTTCAGAAATGTGAATCCCATGCCAACTATGAAAAGCAAATTCTACTTAATTTTATATTTTGTTTATAGACTATTTCTACCACATATAAAACCAAATTATTAAAGTTTAATGTTTATGAACTCAACAAGTGTGCACGATCATCATATTCTGAATTACATCTCTGTTCTTAAATATTTCCCTCTCAGATTTGAGTCTACTTTGATGCTTAAGACTACCCTCAAAATAAAAGTCATTGATTTGAAATATCATTCATTAGTGTAACATGCCAAAACCAGAACTTTTCAAATAGCAAACCAATATATGCTTATAGACATTAAAATATCCTAATATTAATCATGGTAGGTAACGGTTACTGAGTACTTTCAGAGTGCCAAGTCCTGTGCTGTTTCACAGAATGTTTAAAACCCATCTCTTGAGGTTTCTCTCTCTGTTATTATAATATACACTTTGTACAAAAGGAAAACTCTTGTGAAGAGGTTAATAACTAGTCTAAGGTCATAACACCGTATCAACTGGAGCTGAAATTCAACCCTCCTTTTCTCTAATTCTAATGCTTTCAGTCTTACATACTTTGCTCTGTTGTTTGCTTAATAAAAATTGTGTACCTCTCTGACATCCTGTTTCCACCATTGTAGGTGCCAGCAAACTGTATTTGTCCGATCCTCGTTGTCATGGCAACCTAGGGGGAAAAAATAATAATTTTTAACTTACTAAATCTGAATGATCAATGCCGGGACCAAAGACCTATGGCTTGTTTAAATAAGATTTTAATTAAAGCAAATACGTAGTTATTCAGTTAACTGTTATTGAGCTCCTATTATCTGTGGAGCATTCTCTACACAAAAATAAATCCCATAGTTTTTTTATTGAAGCAAAATATTTATATTAGCACAACAGAGTATGGGGCACCTGGGTGGCTCAGTTGGTTAAGCATCCCACTCTTGGTTTCAGCTCAGGTCATGATCTCACGGTTCTTGAGTTAGAGCCCTGCATCAGTCTCGGTGCTGACAGTGCGTAGCCTGCTTGAGATTCTCTGTGTCTCTCTGTGTCTCTCTCTGTCTCTCTCTCTCTCTCTGCCTCCCCCACTTGCTCTGTCTCTGTCTCTCTCAAAATAAACAAATAAATAAACCTAAAAAAAAAAGAGTATATGCCTGTATCTGACCAATTTTTACATAATCCACAACTTTATGAGTAAATAAGTCAAGTAGTTTTTAGTGAATGTCTTTTTGGAATAAAAGTGAATGCAACGAAAATAATAAAAGCAATCGTTAATGATAGTACAGGAAGTTAAGCACTACACCCAGTCTATGGAGTAAAAGAATACATTCTCTGGCAGTACTGTAGGTTTATTCTTTACCTTGTGCAATTATATGTAAATGCAACAACCACAACTAAAGACTATTCTTAGAAAGGTGCATACCATAAACAACTGCCATTAATGTTACAGAAACATGTCATTGGAAACAGATACTCTCATACGGAATCCTTGGATTTCACTAACTGTGTGCCCCTTTCACAAACCTGTGAATGAATTTATACCGTTGAGGTTATAAGGCTCTAGACACCCTCTCACCAAAAGAACCTCAAAGATTAAACCTGCCACATCCAACATCCTGACATCAACACCCTGGGCTGTATATCTAACTCCAATACATTTATCCTTCTTCAGAACAAAATAGATAGACAGTCAGCTAACTATGGCCAAGAGTGAAAAGTACTATCTCTTATTTCTTAGAAGACTGAAGAGCTGTTTCTCCTTCACTGACATAGACTATATTTTACTCCTTTGTATTCATTGAAAAGAACACTTTTTTTAAACTAAGCAACTACTAGGAAAGTAGCATAACTGCTCGAAGAGAAAGCTGGATCTCGTCTCTAGGGCTGATCTGCTCTGTAGACTTGGGCAAGTTACTTAATCTCTCTGTGCTTCAATTCTCTTCACCTGTAAAGTGGGAACAATAACAATACTACCCCAGTGGGAAGCTCAGCAGATGGATATGACAGTGTAAATAAAGCCCTTATCAATACGCTTGGCACATGGTGAGTAACAGTCCACAGTGACGAAGATGGTGACCGCCAGGCTCTCTGTACCTAAGAGAATCAGTTTTCCTGTTCTGACCCTCCCCTTCTGTCTCCTGCAATCATTTCATAAATGAGCTGTTTTTTCAACTGAGCCCCTTCACTGGGACCCTCCAAGGAAGGCAGGATACTAGTAGACACAGAAAGGTATCCTGATGCACCTTGAGAACATATGCTAAGTGAAATACGGTAGTCACAGAAGGATAAATACTGCATGATTCCACTTACATGGGACATCTAAATGGTCAAAATTTGTTAAGAGGGTAGATCTCATGCTATGTATTTTTAACAGTTTTTATTTTTCCAAAAAAGTATCCTGAGCTATGACAAAAAGGGTAGGCCAATAGTGGAAATATGTGTTTCGGATACATTCCATTTGTTCTTACTAAATCCCCAAGAACAGAGACCCAAAAGATACTTTCAAGACTCCACATTAGCAGTTAAAAGTTATCTGACACTTTGAGCCAGTTTCTTCCAATCTGTCAGCTGCTGTCTGTTAGAGAAATTTTATGCCCTGAAGCAGTTGTGGCATACAATAATTCATAAGTGTGACTTCTAGGAACACCCACTCTACACAATACCAGCATTAAACATCCAAAATCCTAAGCTATAAAATACAAGGATGATGGAAGCAACAGGACGAAGATTGGGAACTAGCTGTGATTCCAGCAATTTCAAATCTGTTATTTCATTGTGTTTCCCAAACACCAAACACTTACGTCTCAGACTAAGTAGGAGTGTCCAAATTGGTACTGTGGAATTTGGGGGGGGGGGGGGAGCGTGGTTCTCCTAAATGTGAAGGGTGACACTATGGACTATTATAAAAATAAAAGGAGCTCAGCAAAGAATAGTAGTCACAGGAGTCGGAAATGTATAGCAGAATGGTTACAAGTTTGTATCATGCATTCTGTCATTTCTGATCATATGCAGATTAGACTTCCCATAGGAAAAAAAGTCTATGAGCACATATGCTCACAATTTCAGTTCTGAATTCAGTCAAGAGTATCTTCACTGGCTTTATAAAATAAGAGAAATAGCCCCATCCTTCAAAGGAAGACCAGGTTGATTAAACACTTAAAACGGGAAGGAGTCAGGAAGTGACAGGTTGTAAGTTGACTAATTTAGGCACAGTCCTTGAATAAGAGCATAAATGTAAAGACCCAACACCAAAAGCAAAAGCCTTAAAGACTTTGAACTTCCTAACTGATATGCAGATTTACTGTCAAATTTTAATTGTTTTCATATCATTGTACCTTTTAGTTTTCAAATATTATGAAATGTATTTATTAGCATAACGTGATTTTTCTTACTGGATATTAATTTTTCAGTTATTTAGAAAATAGAAATGCATAAGTAAAAATATTTTTAACCTACAGATATAAAAGAGAACCCTTGCAAATATAATATCAGCATTCGTGATGTGTTTTACAATAGACATGGACATTTTGATACCTATCAAACACTTAATAAAAGATGACTCCTCAAGGCAATTTGCAAACTATGGTTTCATCTAGATATATGTCAGTGTAAATCAGGAGGCTTCAGTTCACCGTTTTTCTAAACAAGTATGCCATCATCTTTGCTAGCTCTGTTTCCGTGAGGCCATCATAAATCTACCACACTGCACCGTCTCCTCAGAACGGTCACACATTCAAATACTTGAAAGCGTAGCGAACTATACATATAGCAAGTCTATATCGAGTTAGTAATCTCCTTCACCTGTGGGGCATATTTCATTTTCACAAAATCTTAATAGAAATGCGCCCATCTTGCTTAAAAACACCCCACTATTATCACACTTCATTCAAAGATACCTTTTCGGCTCGTCTATAATATGAAATAGGAAAATAGGAATGGACACTCCTTTCAACGTGCACACATGCAATTTGCCTACAATGTCTACTAGATCAGCCAAGGTGGACTTTGGTGAATTGAACGAAACATACATTCAAATGACATAAAACATTTTGTTCTCAATTTGCTACCACTGATATTTAATTTGCTTTGATCTAAACATGCTAACGTTATCCAAGTGGAAGAGGCGACGAAGATCCGTTGCCATAGATGTATTTCTAACACTGAAGGTGTCTACTAAAAAGGAAGTAAAATAAAATGTGTGAAAGTCTTTAATTTTCTATCTTCAAACTTAAATGGTATATTAAAATCAGAAAAAAAAATAAACCTTTGCCTTTTCTGGAATTATAGTTTATAGTTTTGTATTTATGGAATGCATTCATAGGCTCCCTTAGGATGTGAAATGTATGGAAATATATGTGCATTGCTAAAGAAAGAACTAAATTTATTCTTTCCCCACATCATGCTCTTCTTTGCAGTAGAGGTTTTTAATTCAATACAGAGCTAGTATGCAATGGAGCCAATTTCCTGGTCTATATGTGTGACAAATGCTGAAAGTAGCACGAGATTAACAAATTAGTTGAAGTATAGATCTTAAAGGATTTTTTTTTCTGTGTCTCTAAACCAAAATTCATACTTTATTTGAAACGAAGCCTTCTTTAGAATTCAGGAATGACTAAAGATCCTTTATTTCTCTGTATTTAAGATAAAAGGAGGGGATGTATGACAACTACTGACATTTTTATTTTGAGCAAATATTTTTATTTGTAAGTAAGCTTACAAAGGTCATATATTTGGGATTTGAAATGATTTTAATTGCAATCCTGCATCTCAGGTTAGTCACTGCAATGTGTGACTTGGGAAAGATGAAAAATTATTCTCAAAATAAATAGTTATTCCCCCAGATAAAATCATAAAATGAAAAGCAGTGGTAAAATGCATTTATTTCAGTATTTTTATAGGTAAAAACAATGTTTAAAATGTTAGGTCCTAGATGAATATGCTTACTTTTCTAGTAACATTTGTTAGCTTGGTTTTAAGTAAAAAAAAAACTCTCAGGCTAGGCTGTTTTACCTATCCTCGAAATCATACGCTTGATATAATCCAGATATCTAACACCAAACAATAAAAACATCTGTGACAATAAAAGCATGTAACAGTTGTGGAATTGTTTAATTTGGGAGAAAATGCCTATGTTTGATAATCACACGTGCGTGAACTGATTGCTCCTCTTTGTAAAGAAACTTTTATATTTTGCAAGTAGTGTTTTGTTTTTTTTTTTTTTAAGGAATCAACTTACGTGAAAGAGCTCTTTAAAAGGTGTTCAGAAATATGTGTTTTGGATTTGGCTCACTCATTCAGGTTTAGAGGCTTGTCATAGTCCACCTGTTTTGCTCGGGCTTAAATTCTATCAAAATACAGCCTTTTAAAGCAAGCACAACCTTACTTGTTGTACCCAAACATGATAACATACTTAAAATTCAAGAAGAATTCTATGCAGGTTGTACGTCTCAGTCACCCAATCTCCTTTCACATATCTGTTCATGTTGACAGACTATGTCATAATACATCAACAGAAAGATCAGCACAGAAGAACAAAATTTCATCGCCTGACAGCAAGAGGAAAACTGATTTTCAATATTAAATTAGTAAAAATATATCATTACCTCCCTTCCAATAAGTCTACTGCCTCTAGAAAATAAGGCGTCTGCTATAATCACAAGCGTATGCAAAGACAGTTAGGGTTGCTTGAGTCTTTGGTATCACTCTTTGAGTGACAGCCTATTTTCATTTTGTCTTTTATATGTTATTTGATTTTTTTTTTTTACCTCAGAAGCAATGTAGAGAATTAAAAACAATTTGTTAATGAGACACATGGTATTACGTATGCAAAAATATATGCCTGCCAATCGTTTTGGGGACAGGCTTTCCTATACTAAGTCATCGGCAGGAACCTATTGACCACTGAAATGGAAACAGGTATGTAAGCTTCTGGTACAAGTTAGGAACCTCTTTCATATAACGTCTCTCTCTGTTTGGATTTCAGGAGAAATTTAACCATACCTGCAACAAATAATGTCTTTTGCAGCCCAGGGCATCATCTGCCACTTAGGCTTTAATTTTGCCCCTGTTTGAACACCCTACAACATATGCACTTCTCTTTTGTCTATTATCCTAGAGTTGTGCTATTCCCAAATATTGACATCATCTACTTTTATCAGCATTAACTGCTCTGAAGCTTCCCAGGCTCATGCTCAGCTCTATTTCTTCCTATTGATTATCTTCCTCACTCCAGCAGGTAGCTAGCCAGCGAGGCTGTCCTGAGAAATAGCTTCCAATGACTTTATACGCACAATTTACACGGAATTGTTTAAAGAAGATATTAGCCTCAATACAAATCAGTGAACCTCATTTAGTCAATACTGCACAATTCGGCTGTTGGCACCCTGTCACATGTTAGCCTTTACAGTCGGCGGCCGTACCCAATCTGCACATTAACTATAGTATTTAGTTTCATATTAAAATCAAGCCGGGTTTTTTCGCTTTTGCTTTCCTTTTTGAAATCTTTTCAGTATACTTTTTACATCACCTCACTGAGCCATGTGATAGTAATATATGTTGAAATATAAAAACCTGAGATTAAATGTTTGATTTTTGACAGTGTTCTTAAATATAATAAATTCAAAAGGAAATACTGTTAAGTTAAAATGGAGTGTTTTTCATTAAGTCCAATCAAATGGTAGACAACAAAGGATCTTTTATTTGAGAATATGAAGTGAAAATGAAAACCAGAAAACCTTTACTAAGAAAAGGTCCAGCTAAATTATGTTGGAAGGAGGTCTCCAGATTGGGTTTGGGTGTTTCTTTTGCTAAAAGTGAATTAAACTAAGATATGTTATGAAGAAATATTTTACAAAGAAGTACAACTTAATGCTTTTTGGAGATGAAAATAAGGTCTAAGGACAGTTGGCTTTGAAAATAATTCTAAAGAAAGATCACATATGAAAAAAATTGCCACAGCATCTGATCTTTTCTTATAATCATAACAGGGAAACGTTTGGGGGAAAGTAATGCTAGTCCCCTCTTTCTCTTCCATGGCAATACTGTAAAATCCTAGAAGGGGTGTTTACATTTCAGAATTATCCTCCTTAAACTACTGGTTTATGATAGTTAATGAGATGATATCCAAATGTTGAAAACAGGAAAATTCAAATGAAAATCTAAATGTGAAATATAATATAATGAAATAACTAAGCAACATAATACTACTCTGAATGTTTGCGCAAATATTGCAAAATGAACTGCAATACATTAAAATTCTTCAGTGGTTGTGTAATACATAAGTGAAGGTTTACATATAAAAGCTCTAGCTATCAGGAAAAGGGATCTTTATATCCTACTATCCTAAATTTTTTACTTGAAAACATCGTGAACATCTTAGAGTGCATTTTGAAAAGTTGTCATTAAATCTATTTGCATATTTCTTTGTAAACTGAAATCCAAGGTAAGAAGAAAGCATAGTGATCAAAATAGTCTATTTGTGGTCAAATGTATCTTTCAGCTTTAGTGGCTGAGTGGCAGAAAGGTTTGGGGAATATGAATGGTAGAGAAAATAATAATTTCAGTTTTGGTGATTTTTAAGGACTGTATCTTCTTTGTAAGGAAAAAGTAAGAGTTGAACAAAGTATCAATTTTAAACGAGTGATAGCAAATAATAGCATTTTGAAAATTAATACAGGAAAGCAATTAAAATAGAATTACATAACAAATTCTTGCTAATATTTAAATATTTTCTCTTTTTTACTATAAAATGTTAAAGGTGATTTTTGTATGACCTTTGCTTTCATTTATCTTCTCTTTAAATATCATTATTTGGGAACTAGAGCCCCGAAGCCCAGGCAGAAAAGGCATGGCAAGAGATGGCCAGTCTATCCTGACCGTACATCTTCTCACACATTTATTGCAAACTGACAATCATATAACAGCTTTTTTTTTTTATCACAGAGATTCAACAAAGAACAACTCCAGTACCAAGGGAAAATCATACTCCAGGAGAGAGAGAAATGCCATAATTGCATATGCAGGTTGCATAAATGCAGGCATGGCAAAGATAATTGTAATATTTGTGTGTGACAGCATTTTACCATTTAGAGAAGTCAATAATCGAGACATGATAGTATTTAGGTGTAATTGTGTATATGTGTGCATACATCATATATTCCATGTAACGCACAAATATAAATCCCAGCCAAACTGAAAATGTATAAACATCATTAGTCTTTGTTGTTCAAAATATTCCTTGATGGATATGTTTTTATCTATTAAGTATATCTCTACCAACTGAATTATAAGAATTTCATGCTAGTCCATTTATTATATGATATTCTTATATTAAATAAAACTGTATGCTTTATATATTCATTTAAACATAAGAACATTCTCAATGAAGCAAATGCACACAAAACAGTAACAAAATAGTCAGATGAGCATTTCAGGCAAATTAAGATGCCAATATTTTTTTCAAAAAAAAAAAACTTTTTAAGTTATCCATGAAGTTTTAAATGTGAGCTTTGTTTTCAAATTATACCAAATATAAAATTTCCAAACGATGATTTTCCACAGTAACTTTCAAAGCAGACAATTTTTTTAAAAAGTAGCTTTTATTAAATCTCTAAAATATAAAGGAAAAATTGTTTTCCAGTTTATTAAGACCCATCTATAGAGGAAAACATGATTCTAGATCTACAATTTTTATAAGCCTTATAAGTGCTCATATTTATGATGCACATTAAAAATTCATATTCAAGATCCATTGTGACTGTGTGCATAGATTTACCAAGATGATGCCAAATATCACGCATATCATCTCATTGAATTAGTTTTAGTAGCAAAAAGTGCCACACTGAGTCCAGATATTTCAAATAAATCTCTCTTCCTTAAATATTCTGGCAGAAAGAATCTTTTACACTAAAAATCAAATTTAAAAGCAATAATATTGAATTCTATGGGACACTATCATTTTTTAAAGTATGAACTTATCCAAACTAAAGACCCCTCCCCCATGTGTGCATGTATATGCACACTGTGTCAGGAGAAATTATGCTTTTATTGTTAAAGTAAACTGAATGTGAACCCGTTAAGGTGATTTACATTGTCATCTATATAATTATATAGTTTTTAAAGATTATAAATAAACGTTTCATTTAATCCAAATTTTGCATATTGAACAATGTATCAATGAGTATTGCCACTATCAATTTTTATATGGTGGAAATATTTTAAAATATCAACTCATGCATACATCTATCCAACTCTAAGACAATCTAATTTAGCTAAAACTACAAAATCAAACTGGATAGTTAACTCTGATATTTCATAACTTCTTTATTTTAAGTACATGTATCTCTAGAAATATATAAAGTATAATATTTAAGGAAATTAATATTAGCCTTATTATACATAGTGTATTTATGTATCTATATTTGTGGAAAATACAGACATGCCATTATTTATGTATAATTATATAACCTGTATAAATGCAAATATATCATTATGTATATCTTGTCTATGATTTTGTGCAGAGAAAAGCATTCTCATAAGCTAAAATAAAGCAATACAGGTGTGTGTGTGTGTGTGTGTGTGTGTGTGTGTGTAGAGAGAGAGAGAGAGAGAGACAGAGGAAAAAACTGGTAGCTTCACAAAGAGATATTAAAGGTAGAATATTACCATGTTTGGAAATGAATATGAAGGTATTATGTTATATAAAGAAATATTGTTGAAAATTTTTCTCTCTCCTTTTCCTCTTTCTATGTATGTGTGTGTGTTCTGCTATTAACAAGAAAATGAACATTTGGGATGAAAGAAAATGTTGACTCTATACACATTTAAAATAGGGCACTTAAGTTAAATTTCCTAAATTAAAATTTAACTCCAATTGAAATTTCCTTTCTGAATATGAAATAAGAACCCTATAAAATGGGCACAAGAATCACATTATTTTGAAATTGTTCTATTAAAATTTTTTCTCATGTAAGTATTTGTATCATTAGTACCCTGTAGTATCATAAAATATTCTAAAGGCATGTATGAAAATGCCATGAAATAGATCTGAAGGGGCCATCTTTGTAGCACAAAAATTAACACTTTAGGTAAAGACAAAGTTCCTTACCCTTTGATTCAGACAGAACTGTTTCAAACCCTCTAGTTGAAAGATTTTTATGTACCTCTACTTGTTGGTTTTTCAAATTTGTCAGTTTTCAATACTGTAGAGATGAAAAGGAGATAATACAGGGTTGCACATCGGGAATTTATATCGCTACTTAATAGTTAATATCTTGACCACCTTTAACATTGTGCATTTGGAGAGTTATAACCTCAGTAATTCCAATGTTACAGCATTCAGGTGATGCTATTAAATGCCTTCAACTGAGAAGAGTCCTTATATGAAGAATCATTTACGAATACCTAGCTACCTAGATTTCCTGAAGTCTTTAGTCCACAAACCTATTTCTATGTAAAAAGAGTCTTATTTAACTTAACTATAAGGGTAGCGATGTTGTTATTTGTCATGATGTTGACAAAAAGCAGTAGACAAAAAGTTATCTGTAACTCTCAAGTGGACATATTCATTCCCTAATTCCTAGATAATGAACAAGGATAAAACGATATCTTGCATTGCCTCCCTTCAAGATGGTAAGCTAATGATGCAATAGAATCAAAGCAAGTTATGGGAGGAGGGAATGGGGGCATGGAAAGAGGAACACCTTTTTCTTGGTTCCACAAAGGGCTGAGGGCCTAATTATTTTTAAGTATAATCCAACCAACCTCTTCTCATGCTTAGCTGCACTGAGTGACACTATTTGTGATGCCCAGTGTGCTGAAACTGAGCAGGTTGCTGTCAGTTTAAAAATGACTATAATAAAAGTGACCATGAAGATGGATCTTGTGATTTTGCGTTTCTAATCAGTCATCTGTGAAGAACACTTTTGCTTTGATTCAGCAGACTGGTGACAGCCATGATTGATAGTGCACGAGGATGAAAAAAGGTTATTAACTGTCTTCCTATTAAGCTCAATGTATTACCCCTCTAGGTGCATCTCATACTTTAAGTTAAAGTACTTACTCAGGTAAGGTCAAGAACGAACTCTATGGAGATGGTATCCATTCTGCAGAAAATGAGCAAGGCATCCTTGCACTGATTTTTTTTTTAATTCAGCATTTCAACTACATTTAATTCCACTGTCTTATTTTTATTAGCTAAAGAAGGAAAATTTCTGTCTTCCAAGAGCATCCATACTGAAAACACTAAAAGTATAGAAAATAGCTTTAAATGTTAAGATTTGAACATAGAGCTAACAGCAACATGTGTGTGGCATGTACATAAGTCTGTATTTAAACAGACGGTCAAATGTTGTACAATCTCAGGGTATTTTTAAGGGTAGACACTAAAATTGATCTGTGATTAAAAAATAAACCTCTGTATAGTATATATGAAAATTGTCCTAATTTTCAATAATCCATAAGATTAGGATAAAAAAACAATTTCTAAGAAATTTAAAGGATCTAATAGAATATTTAGATATTTGCTTTTGTTTAGATGTAGTGTATTAATTTATTAACTTCATCTCATTTAAAATTTTTGACATTAGAAATATTACATATAGATGCACATTTGAATGATGGTATCTGTTCATGTCTTTGAGGAGTATAACTACACATCTGTTCATAAATAGCATCATAGATCCTAAAGTATTTAAAAGTTTTTAATAACTGAGGATACACCATTTATTAAATAATGAACTTTAAAATGTTATCATATTTCTGTGTTCATTCATTCTTACTGAAGCCAAAATGTACTGAAAGATTTTTGTATTCTTCATTTAACTTCTCTTTAAAAACACTGAAACTGTCAAGTTTTATCCTGAGAGATAACAGCTTAAATATATGCATTTTAATTTAAAATTGTAGTATTGTGTTTCTTCTTACATTTCCCACTGTAAACACTCCATACATGTCAGATGTAATGTGAATTAGCCAGAAATATTTAAGGATATCAATAACTTAGCACCGACGTAACCATTTAAAATACAACCAAATTTCAGCTCTCTGTGCTTGACGGTTCTTCATTGAACGACTCTGAAGAGTAGCCCAGAAAAACAAAATGCTACCAGAATGTTATTAGAGTTTCAGCGCAGGGAAAATCACAGTGCATCCAAAAGTTTTCTCTAGTATATCATGACCTGTTTCTCCAATGTCAGTTATTATACTCGTTTTTGGTATATAATATATTTTGAAAACGTACTGTTTTAATATTAGGATCCATCAACAATGAAAAATAGAGAAAGTAAGGAAATGAAGTTCAATATTTCTTTGAATTTCTCTTTAGAGCCACGAAAATTGGCTGTGTATCCAATTCTGCTTAATATTGCAATTGCTGTTTGGAGAAACATTTCCAGCTCTCTAGTATTTTATGCATGCCAAGTATAACTTAAATACTTACACATTGAGAGCCTCTTCATGAAAAATGTTAGATCAATATGAAAATGATTTATTTAGTGAATTGTGTTTATGTGGAGTGGACTTAAAGGTAGATTTTAGGATTCATACAAGAGTCCCTCAATATGACACATTAACTTCATTATCAAATGGATTTCTCTTTCTGCCCTATGTAACTTCAACAGACAAACTTGTGCTCTCAAATTCAGAAATCAACTATGAGAGGAGTGATAGAGGGTGATAGATGGTCAATGATAGCATTCTATATTATTGTTCGAATATTTGTATAAGCCAATGAGAACTATGTCGCATGTTTCTCAAAACCACTGTTTGCTTTTAAAGTAAAAAAAAAGAGAGAGAGAGAGAAAGAAAAATGCAGTTTCAAACTATCCCATGTAAATTAGCAAAGTGCTCTGAATATCAGTGAAAGTCCAGTCTTCTTTTTGCCTACTTGGGAGTGTAAGGAAAATTGGGAAAAACAAAGACCAAGTAGGCCCAAGAGGAATACACAGAATTCCCAGTTACCATTTCCTAGTGTCCTCTGTTTCTTCTCTTTAGAGAAAATCTAGAGCACACATCGCACATAACACACATTTTAGGAAAGAACAAGGCAAAGAGGCAGTTTCAGATAAAGTTTAGGTCACTTCGAAGGCAGTGAATTAGCATAGCTGAAATTGATGTTGAGCCATTTTTTTTTTTTTTTTTTTTTTGCAGACTTAGACACTGGCAGACAGTAAAAGTTAAAACTGTAACATTTTCTTTGATACTTTTGGAACTACAGAACACAATGTTGCATTCATTTTGTTCAAGCAAGGGACAGAACTGGTGAAGAAAATCCCCACACCTTTGTGCAAACCCTTTAACTTTGGTTCTGAGTCTACCGTGACTTGGTTTCATCTCCTGCTGGGGCACGAGGCGTCTTTAGTTTACAACGTCTAGGGTTTCGAATACTTTTAGCTTGAGACTCTCTTCCGAAGCTCTTCCAATCCTATATACATGTATCTCCCCTTCTCTTCCTCCTCCTCCTCCTCCTCCTCCTCCTCCTCCTCCTCCTCCTCCTCCTCCTCCCCTTCTCCTCCTCTTCCTTCTCCTCCTCTAGACCTAGGGGACGTAGGGTAGGGGTACGAACTGGGTGGTGCACATCCGTGTAGCCAGAACGTGGAAGCTGTCAGTTGCTGTCCGCTCCCAGACTGTGTACCTGAGCGTAGTGGCCACTCGGCTCCTCTGCCCAGCCCACTCCAGCCTGCAGTGTTGCTGCTGTCACGCCAGCCGGTGATTTGATAGGCTTGTCGGGTTGCCATGGTGTTGACTTCTTGCCTCTGAGGAGCTGCCCAATGACTGGAGGTCTGGGATTAAAGCGGGAAGAGGCAGCGGCCACAGCGAATTTCAGCGGCAGCTGCAGCAGCTAGAAACGAGAAGCCAGAGGACGAGGTCTTTAGACTGCGCTCCCCTCCCGCAGCCCGGACGGCCAGTGAGGGAGGAAGAAGAGAGGTGGGGGAGGTTGAAACGGTGACCACTCGAAGCCAGGAGATACAAGGGAGGGGTCTGAGACCCTCCCGGGAATAACTCATGAGCAGTCTGCACGCGCTGAGAAGAAAAACCTTCCAGAATTCGTTATTATTCCCCCAAGACATTACCTGGCCGGGTGGCGGGACTGGGAGTAGGTGGTTGTTAAAAGGGGACTTAGGTGGGCGATACACCCCCCCCCCCCATCCCACCCTTTATTTGGGCAGCGAGGCAGTTTGACAAATAAAGAGGCGCTGTACGGAGAACTTCAAATCGTGGAAAACTAACTTATTCCGAGGAGAGAAAGTGCAGTGAGACCGCAACCGAGTAAATGAAAATAGTTGCCTGGGCCGGCGGCCGGTGGGGGCGGCCCGGGAGAGGGGGGGAGGCAGAGGGGGGCATGTGCAAGGCACAACCCCAGACGGAAACTGTAAACTAGGAAATGAAAGGGAAAGAAACCGCTTCTGTTATAAATTAGTAGGTAGGTGAAGGTTACGCAAAGAAGAAAAGGGAAAGTAAAGCTGTTAAAAGAATAGAATAAAACCCCTGGGAGTTCAACTCAAAATCTACCCCCCCCCCCACTCCCCAATCCAAGGGGAGTAGGAGGAGGAGAAAAAGAGTGCATTCTGGTGTGATGAGAACTCTCTGGAATGTCTGGAGGAGAGGATAGAAGTGCGAGGGTAAGAAGACCCGGGTGCTAAATAATTGGCCGGGGAGAGAAATGGGGGAGGGGCGGGGTAGGAAAGAGAGATTCCGCGATTCACCGAAGGGACCTGGAGAGTCGGAAGAGGGGGATTCCAATGGCAGGGGGAGAGGTACAGAAGTTCAGACCTGTAGCGCAGAGGAGGGAGCGACCAGAGTCAGCTGGAGAAGAGGAGGAAGAAGGTGTGTGCTGCGGAGGGGGGGCGTGGGAAGGCCCACGCAAGGGGCAACTGCGAGGACAGAGGGCAGCGAGAGCAGAGAACCCGAGCGACTCGGGCGGTCGGCGAGAGCACCGCGGGGCAGCCCCCGCGAGTTAGAAGCCAGGTGCCGCACCGCCCGCGCCCCGGCTCGGGGCGATGCGGGGACTTTTCTGGCCAGGAGGAGAGCCGCTGGGTCAGCCTTCACGATTCACCGCGAGTCCCAAACACACGCCTCACTAACTACTTTACAGCCACTTCCATTGATTTTCTTTAACAAATAAACAGAATACCCGTTACAGCAACACTTCCTCTTGCTGCAGCGAAAATGCCACAAGCTCTGATTGCTGCATTTCTCTGGATAGCAGTTTTCACATCTCCAAAATAAATTATTTTCCCTCACTTGAAAGATCACATGTGTGATCACTTTCAGGTTTGGGGAGTCTAAACCTCGCCCCCTTCTCTATTTTGAGAATCGCCTTTTGGATTAAGTAGAAGACAGGTCCGGATACAAGTTTGTAAACCTGGTAGGGCTCGCTGACATTTGCATATTAATTTTTGCTAATAAGTATCAATTTGGAAGGGAAACGCCGACGAAGAAAATGACTCCTTTGCAACCGCAGGGAAATTAACACCAGTCCGACAGCCACACCTAAGCTACTCCCCTAGAGTTATCTCTAAAAAACATTTCCCTTAAAAAGAAAGTATTGTCAACTATACTTCAATTTAAAAAAATAAAGTCTTTATTTTAAAGTACCCCCCCTTTAGAGCGGTTTCTGCTGGAGGTTCTAACATACATGTCAAAGGGTTGTTGAATTATTCATTATTGTAATTACTACCATCATTGTCATTATCCCTTTCCATGTGGAAATAATTTTATTATCGTAATTTGATATCTGAAGAATTTCCTGTTAGTCGTTTGATAATCATTTTTTTTCTGCTGAAAAGAAAAGTTTTGTTTATAAATGAGATAGAGAAAATGTTTTAAATGCTTTGATGTTTGCTATAGATTTCCGTTTATCTAATCGATCGGAATGCCAATAAAATCGATTAAAGGTTTAGTGTTTTACAAACAACCATTTTGTGCCTTTTGATTTTATGTTCAGAATGATTTTAATAAAGCTAATGCTTTCTTTTAACATTCTCCCTTTAAAAAATCCAAACCTTTATCGTTTTTCCTTTTATTATTAGAAATTGTCAGTTAAAGTTCTTCTAATAGGAAAATAAAAAATATAAGCAATGGCTGCAATGGTTTAAATTTCATTCTCTTGTTGCTCAAGGTATTTAAATAAAGCCCTTTAAAATCTCTGTGAATTATATGCGATCATTCAGTGATTGCGGAATATTAAATTAAACTTAGATAAATCCGCATTGAAGGAGGCAGCACCCAATCCTGAATTTATTTCCCATTTTCTCTAACAGCATCACTGCGCTCCTCTCTTTGCAATGACAATGTGCCAAATCTGGGCATTTTGAAAACATTTTCCATATGCTTTAACAGGGGACTGATAGACAAAGAAGAAAAGGAGATGATCTTTTTGCTCTGAGGTATATTTTCTTTAACATTTTTCTCTTAGACTTTCACTAATAATCATTTTAAAGCAAAAGTTTGAAATCATTTAATTCTTTTTTTTTCTTTCACCTTTTTTTTTTTCTTGCTATCTTGTAATTTATTCCTGAAGTGGAATTTTGGTTACAATATAATGTAAAGCTATCATTTCTGTACCTTGGCAAACAACATTTGTTTCAAAATCTTTGATTTAGTTTCTGCTAGCTGCCTTTTGTAATTGAAGATGGATTTAATTATACATTTTTGTAACTTAGATCAGATGGGCTGTTTGTTTGCTGCAGGATTTAATGGTGCTTTTGTGTCTAATATTTAGGGATGTTACATACAGAGGTGGTGGCTTTTCTTCAGTTATAAAGATCTGCACTTTTGTCTTGGAAATGTGGATGTTGAGATGAATGTATTGTCCTGTTTTCAAATAATTCTATTCGGTAGCCAGTGTTTAGTACATTGTCTAAACAGCACTGTTTTGACTGGATATAGATGTTTTAGGTTTAAAAAGATCACAACTTTATCATCTATTCAGTGAAATCTCAGTTCTTTCTTTTCCCACTTATCTATCTTTTCCCATCTGCGTCGTTGTCTCTTACAGCTATTCCCCAGATGAAATGTAAAATTTTTGTTGGATATGTTTGCTGGAAATATCTCCATGTGTTTTGCGAAGGGTGTGCTTGTGATCCTGGGTTTGGGGGCAGGCAGTGAGTATACTGGTGCTGAGGGAGGTGGGGGGTGTAGTGGTAAGTGATAAGGAGTCCTCATTAATTTGCATAAGAGCTGTTGAAGTGCTCGTGAAGTTGGTGAAGTGCTATTGTTTGGGGAGAGTCCCGCCTGATTTTGTTTATAAACACTGGGCTGGTTGCCTAGAGGGAAAGAAGGTCACAGCACTGTCTGAGCCCTGACCTCTGAAAGGCCAGAGGGTGTCTGACTTTTCCCTCCCCCTTCCCCCTATCCCTTCTCTCCTCCCTTAATTCTTCCCTCCTCAGACCGTCTATAACTCCTCCCATTTTCCCCATTCCTGACCTTACCTGTGCCTAACTTTACATAATAATGACTGCACCCCCCACCCCAACACTTCAAAAGCAGGTCAGAACCTCCAGAGAAAAAAGGTAAAACATTTACTGCAAAGTAAAAACCAAAAACGGACTGTGGTTAGAAAGAGAGAAATATACAGAAATATGGAAGTACAGATTGAGACCGGGATCAAGATAGGGGCATTTAATGACAAAAAAAGACCACAAAGGAGATAAGAGCCAGGTTGGGGGAGGGGAGGGAATCAGCGAAAGACAGATTTTAACTGCCCACAAATGCTACACACACACACACACACACACACACACACACACACACTTAAAATGTCTTTCCTTTATGAATTTCATTTCATCTACCTCACTCTCACCATCAAAGACAGTGTCCATTCTAGATGTTAGGTCATATTTTACCCCCCCCCCCTTGTGAGTTCTCAAGAAAACTATACTTTTTTTTTTAAATAGTAATGAGATTTGGCACTCTTCCACATTATTTCTTGAATTATTTCACTGTAAATATGTTTGTGACACCTTCCCAAATAAGCCCTTCACTTTCCCATTCACTGACAAACTTCACGTCTCGCTTTTACACACACACACACACACACACACACACACACACACACAGCCCACCTCCCCACTCACAAAATGACAGACATTGGTATCAAGTTTAAATGTGTTTGGAAAGGAGTTGCTGAGTTAAAAATGTTAGTTAACAGACTGCCTTTGTTAAATAGCCCCCGGGTGGAGAAGACCCAACAACAACAAAAAAAAAAAAAAAAAGGAAGGAAGGAGGAGGGGGGCTGAGGATCTGAAAGTGTCTGTGGTGATATAAAGGGTTCCTAACGCTGAAATCTTGTAATACCTCGTTTCAAACTGAGCTCATCTATAGACCCCGGATGCGCGGTCAAAAGACTGGGAATCTTTTCCCCTTGGGCTGGGGTTGGTCTAGAGCTGGCGGGACGTGAGGCAGAGGGAGGTGGGGTATTTGCCAGTGAACTGCTGAGGGCAGGGCGGGGAGACCGGGGGACAGACAGCGGAAGACTCCTTAAAGAGGCTGTAAAGCCCAGAGTGTCCACGTTATAGATTTGGTTAATAAAACCCGCCAAGGAAAGGTCTGGAAGTGGAAATTACCTTTTGTCTCAGTATTAATTACTCCTTGCCTCCGCCACTCAACACCTAACCACCTGGTGTCCCTTTTGGGTTCTCCCCCAGCTCTGGGCTCGGCGTCAGGGTCCGAGCGCCCCGGAGTGGGCTCGGCTCGGTTGGGGTGGCCCTGGAGTGTGGGAGAGGGTGTAGGGAAAGTTCTGGGTACTGCAGGGAAACCTCTGCTCCTTTCACTTTGTAATAAAAAGTAGCCAAACGTTCCTGGAGGGCAGCGGCGGGTTCGCGCAGAGTTTAGGGACAGCGGAATGGGGCGTGGGGGGGGGGGCAGGGTCAAAGGTTGACGGCAAGGGGTCCGCAGAGACCCGAGAGGAGCAGCTGGGTTTCCTGGAGCGAGGGGCGGAGGAGGAGGGCTCCAAGGACCGCGGCGCAGCCCGGGCGAGCCGGGCCGATCGCGCCCTCGCCCCGGAGCAGCCCGCGGGCTGGGCTCGGGCTCGCCCGCCTCGCCGCGCCCCTGCCCGCGGCGCTGCGCTCCGCGCCTCTAGGCCCACCCCAAGCAGACCTGCCATCGCTTCTCCCCAGCTACCCTCCTCGCGCGGGCGCGCTCCGAGGCCGAGCCCTGGAGGAAACTCTTGACTCCTTGCTCGTCCCTCTCTGCCCCATCCCCTCAGCCCATTAACCCCCGACCCTCACCCCAGCTTCTCTTCTTAGGAAAGAGGTGAAAGAGGATGAGAAAGAGATGATTAAAAAGCACACACACACACACACACACACACACACACACACACACACACACAGCCTAGGAGGGGAATACTCGCTAGCAGAAGGGATTGCAAAAGTGGGCGCTCCTCTTACAAATCCTCCTTCCTTTTGTTTTCTTACTTAGAATTCAATAACTGCTCCCCCCCCCCCCACCGAGTGGGGGGGGGGAAGAGAGAGAGAGAGAGAGAGAGAGAGAGAGAGAGAGAGAAGAGAGATGTATTTTCCAAGAAAAGAGAGGGATAGGGACGTAGAGGAGAAATAGCCACCAAATTTTTAAAATGGTTTTCCTGATTTGACGTTTGGTGTTTTGACATTAATGACATTAATGTTATTGATGATGTTTCAGGGAGAAAAAGGCAAAAGAAATAAAGGAGAACTTGAAAACGAAATGATCATCATTTCCCTATTCTTCCATGCCAGAAATAGACCCCTTTCTTCACCTGAGCCTGAAACAGACTTATTGTTCTCAGGTGTTTCCTTCATCATACGCATTTACCCGTCTGAAATCGCAGGAAATGGTTTTTCCATCAGTGAGCTTGTACATGGAGCCCTCTCCCGCAAAGGGCTTGATCTTTTCTGATTTGAACCTGAAAGTCTCCCTGCCTTCATTTCCCCTCAGTCTTTTTAAAAGCCCCCACCCCCTTCCCCAACACACACCTCAAATAGTTTTTTAAAGCCAGAATTTTTGCTCTCTGGGGTGTTTTTCTGTAAACAGCAATGCTACATAAACACCTCCTTCACTTGCAAGTTACAGAGAATTAAAATTTTACCACCGTGGCCATGTATATTTCCTAAAGCACATGGATAAACTCAACTGAGGTGCAATCAGCACGCCAATGATACAGTTACTATGTAAAGGTAAGACTGTAAACAAAGTAACTTGAAAATCTTAGAAAGCCATACACTTTGAGCAGATTTCTTCCCTAGTAAGTTTAAAATAGAATGCAGTCTTTGGAGAGGTAGAAGATTTTCTTTCTGTTAGCGTTTAGTAGCCCTGGTTTATACTATACTAGTACGTACATCGACTTCAGATTCCTAAGGTGGTGATTTGCTTTTTTTCTCTTAATAAAGACCATATCTAGGTTATATTCTCTACTCCAAGCCTCTGGACTTTCATTGTAACCTTAGCCAGCTGTTGTAGGCGTCTAGCTTTCCTGATTTGGGCCTAGGTCTGCTCTTTTGAGGACTATGCTTTTATCCTCCCAGGTGTCTTGTTTGGTTTTTAATGCCATTTGCATCAGTTGTAGGATTTTCCAAATGTTCCCTGATTACAGGAGGTTTCAGGCCCTGAAAGATACATGTTTGCAGCCTCTGTTGTTCTTAGTGCTTCTGCGATAAACCTTCCTGTTGGTATTTGGTAGATCTGGTGCTTAAGGCCTAAGACAAGGTTTTGAAGCAGATCCTGGCGATCCAAAACTTCAAAGGCCTGTCAACTCAAAAGCAGCTAACGCCTCACCTGTCCAGGAACCTGGACATTGAAAGTATTTCCTGTTTTTAGCTTGTTTGGTTTGTTACTTTCACCTTCTCTAGAATTCCTATTTTTGAAATATTATATAGATAGTGTCTATTTGTGACCTGTGGTATAGCAGTGTATCAAGATACAATCTGAGTAGCAAGGAACTATATATATATATATATATATATATATATATATATATATATATTCCATATTCAGATATTCAGTAGGGGGTATTTAAAAGTATGTCTATTCCTAGTTTTAGTTAATTATCTTTTAATGAAAGTGTCACTCATATTCACATCTGTAATATTGGAAAGAGATAATTAGATTTTCAAATGAGAATCAGCCACCTTAAATTTTGCACCAGAAAATACCAAGTATATTTCATTCTAATGAGATCTGTAGTGGGGTTTTAAAATTCATCATAATGTGCTTCAAGAAAGATAATTCAACAGACTTGCAAGATGAAAGGTTTTTTTCCCTAAGTCTTCTTAAAGCTATTACATTGAACTTATGCAATTCTGATAAAATATTCAAAAATATTACATAAAGGCTAGAATCAGATCCCCACTATCACCCCTGTACCCATCACTTATGCTCATTTGAAAGTTTACTTTGACTCAACTAACCGCTGCCATCTTTCATGCCCTGGGTTTTCTCTGCTGAGTGTGTAAGCGAAAGATACCAGCCTAAATAGGTGCCGGTGGATCCAGAGTGCAATCTTTCCTTTGAAATAGGCTGGGCCAAGCGGGGTGTGCACACTGCCAGGCACCCTTTATTTACATACATCTGCATATTTGCTCAGGCCCCGTATTTCGCCATTAAAATGCGTTCTTGTTCACAGCAGAATAAATGAAGCAGAGAAAAACTCTTCATTACTCTAACTTACATTTCTCCTTAAAGCTCCCTGGTAAACAAATCTCTGGTCCGATAGTAATTACTTTGACTCATTAAAATAAAAAAAATTTTTTTTCAACTGGTTAAAGGGCATTGCTTTGGCGGTATTTGTGTTTTATTTTCTCTCCCTTTTTGCTGAGAGAGAGAGAGGGAGGAGAGAGAGAGAGAGAGAGAGAGAGAGAGAGAGAGTGTGTGTGTGTGTGTGTGTGTGTGTGTGTGTGTGTGTGTGTGTGTCTAATGAAGTTTGGGAGTCGCGCGCGCAGGGGCGCGTGGGGTGCGAGCCCCGGAGGCCCCCATCCCCTGCCCTGTCCGCGGTCGCAGCGTCCCAGGCTCCCGCCGCAGCGCTCCGAGCCTTGGAAGCCGCTCGGCTCCCGGGCTGCTTCGAGTCCGGGCTGCGCGTCATTTGCAGTCTGGGGAATGTTGATCACCTCACTAATTACACCTCTCTCTCCCCCCCTCTCCCTCTCCCTCTCCCTCACTCTCCTCTCTCATTCCCAGAGTGCATATCGGGAATAGACACACAAAGACATGCGCACTCAACTTAATCAGCCATTTTTTTAAACAGGGCTAAAACGATAATAATTAGCAGAATAAAGACATATCGGATTTTCATTTCCTTTCCTCCTTTTCCCAACCCCTTCACAACCAAACAGCGAGACCGCGGTCGGCACATGCTTTAACTCCTCCCGGACCCCCGAGGACCGCTCCATGCCCCCCACTTTCTGCTTCAGCGTTTTTATTTTCACCCAATAAAGTTCGAGGATTATTTTTTTATTTTTTTTTTTATTTTTTTTTTAAATGAACCCTCTCGTTTTACTTGGATGTGATCAGCTGTAAGTAAAATAAAAGCAAAACAAAAAAGAGGCGAAGATCGAGTAGGAACTGCAGGGGAAATGGAAAGTAAGTTTTTTCTTTAACTTTTATTGAGTAGTTTGTGTTAAATTTAGGTCGAGTATCGATTATCTTTCCAGCCTGATCTTGCACAATCTTTGATATTTCGCTCCCTCTCTCTCCCTCTCCGCCTCTCTCCCTCTCTGCCCCTAGCTCGCTCGCTCTCGCTCGCTCTCGCACACATCCCCTCATCCCGACCATCTCTTCCGCTCTGCCCCCCTTTTCTATCTCTTTCCCCCTGTTTTTTTGGCTCAAGGATTTGCTCCGCTGCAAGAGGGAGGGGGCACTGAGGGACCTGATTTTCCACTTTCTTTGGGGGGGGGGCTGCGTTTTTGGGATTTAACTTTTGGATTCAGTGGCGGATCATCCACGTTCGGCCGAGCAGTTTTCTCTCCTTTTTTTTCCTGTCTTTTCGGGTTCTGTCTCCACTGCGAGCCTGTGGCGTTCTCGTGGCGCGGGGAAGCTGTCAGCTCCGCAGCGGCGCGGGCACTGCCAGGGGTCCCCGGTCGCCCCGCACCCCCGCAGCCCGGTCGGGATGGCCCTTTCTTCTCACTCATCCTCCCAAAGTTTGGACTTTGGGCGGCGGGGCTTGGAGTCCCTCTCCCCCTACTCTGTCCCTGCTCTACCCGCCCTACCCCCCTTATTCAGCCTCGTTCTTCTTCCTCCTCTTACCACCCCCACCCTTGCCTCTCTCAAGTTCCCCGAAGGGCGCTTAGCGCGCGGGACTGGCGGAGGACCCGGGGTCCGAACGCCTCGGGCAGGGGGATCCAGGGGGCCGGGGCGCTAGCTGGGGCTGGGGCTGCAGGTAGACCCCCGCCGTCCGGCGCGGGCGGCGGGCACCGCCGAGGGCTGCTCGCGGCGGCGCGGGAGGCGCGGACTCGGGCGCTGGCGAAAGGGAGGCAGGTCCGTTAGGAGGCGGGAACGCCGGGCCTCGGGGCCAGGGACCCGGGAGGCGGCAGCAGCTCTCGCCCGGCGCTCTCGCTGCTGGGTGTGTGTTAGACCAGGGATCGATGCCAGCGGCTCGGGGTCAAGAATCTTTCCTTTCCTTTTGGCAAAGGGTGTGTGTGTGTGTGTGTGTGTGTGTGTGTGTGTGTGTGTATTGGGGGGGGCTGTGGCCGCTGTGAGAACTGATTTATTCCCTGGCCCCCCAAGGAGGTTCCATGTCTACAAACGAACTTCACCTTCTTCGCCTCTCTCCGCATCAAGTGCGCCTTCCGGCCGGGAACAGCTAAGGGAAGAGGGTCTGGAATGCGTCGGGTCTCGCCTTCCTCCTACTTCTATTTCACACCCTCCTCCCCGCCCCCCCATTCTTTCTGCTCGTTTCTATTAGAAAAAAATAAAATTTCTCATGGAATTGTATAAAGTTTCGCTGCCGATGCCCAAGTTACTGAGGGTTACCCATCCTGTCCCCCTTCCCCCACGGAAGACGGTGCACTGGTTTGTATTTCTTTTGTTACCTGTGATCCGGGCGGGGGGCTCCTTTCGCGGCTCGGGCTGGGGTCCGGCCCGGAGAGGAGGCTCCAGTGGGCGCCTTTGGCCGCGACTCCTCACTTCCGCGCGGTTCTGCTGAGATCTTAGCTACCGTTCGGTGAGACACTCTCCTTGTAGGTACCAAAGGTTCAGATCGCAAACACGGACCCCCCCCCCCCACCCCGACCCCTACACACACATACATACACACTCACACTCAACACGTACTCACAGACACACACGTTCTCCCTACTCCCCCCCCCCACCTCCAGCCCCCACCTTGCATTTCCCCTCCCCCCTTCCAAAAAAAGCACATACACAACAACAACACCCCCCCCCCCCAAACCAAACAAAAACCCAAAGACAAGTTCACTGGCGGAAGATGGTGGATTGACACTGACTCAGACAGAGGCAGGTTCACCAGGAAATCTGGCGGTCCCGATTTCTGACAGTTGCATTTCCTCTCCTTGAGTCCTTCCCCCCCCCTTTTTAATAACTCTGTTCCATGTTTAATCAAGGATCATGTAGATGGCAAAAGGAGAGACAGAGAGAGAGGAGAGAGAGAAGAGAGAGAGAGGAGAGAGAGACAAGAGACAGAAGGAGGGTTCTTTTTTTTTTTTTTTTTTTTTTTTTTTTTTTTTTTTATTGTGTTCTCCTGGATTTTCAGTGGCTTGATCCCTATAAACGTGGAGTGGTTAAAGCTCATATGTAGTATTATATTTTTAGTTGGGTGGATGGATGGAAGAGTCAGGGAGAGGCTGCGGCTGCCGCTGCCTTTTCGGGTGTTGCTTAGATTAAGGCTGAGACTTGGCTGCGATTGGGACGCGACAGTGACACGGGCATCGATCGCTTCCATTGAGAGCAATGCAAAAACACAGCCCGGGTATGTAACACTCTCGGTGCCATCAACATTTGTTTTACTTTATATTTACTGGCAAAACTGACAGAGCAAGCTCAGACTTTCTTTCTTTCTTTCTTTTTTCCCCTCTTTTCTCTTTTCTAACTGAAGAATAAAAAACAATTGTGCATAGAAGTTGTTGGAAATGATGGTTTAAATACAACAGAAAGGAGATATTTGGAATTATTTCACCACCTCTGTGACTGATTGTGTTTTAGAGTTTTTCTTCTCCACAGAGGAGCATATTACAGAAAATGAAGGTTTTCTTTTTTCCTTCCTGGTCTTAAAAAGAGAAAATCCTTAAGGGAATATTTGATAGTTTTCAACGTTTGCGGTTTCAATCAGCAGGAAGGCACACAAAAATAAAAGATGGCTAGCCAGCTGTTTTAACCTCTTGCACCTGGCTTCAGTGTGGGGATCATAAGGTTTATATAGTTATTTTTTAATGGTTTTAATATTTATGGCATAAACTGAGGCGAGAGCATCACTGTGTATTTATTCAATAGCTGGTTGCTTTTGGATTAAAAAAAAGTAAAGTCATATTTGAGTGTTTTCATTTTTATGGCAATGAAGATAGAGCCAATGAAATATGGGGGAAATACCATAAATCTGAAAAGTGAAATGTACCTAAGGAACAAAGAAAGGTCAGGTAAACCAGCTGTGTAAGTCAAAGCAATAGCACCAACTGTGAGGTTAGACAGGGAGACTGGGCTCTGGGTGTAGGAAGTGAAAGTTGCCACTAAAAGTTAAAAATGAAGGAAACATGTTCAGCTCTATTGTACTCTTTTGCAGTTTTTAGTAGATGAGCCCAAATCTGTTCATTAATTTTGAGCTAGTTGGATTATTTTTAAAGATGCTGCACCAGCAAAGGAAAGCATAAAGGATGCTGAGAAAATCGCTGTTTAATATTGCAGAATTTACTGCTTTCATTCTGACCATGAGCCTAAATTTACACAATGAAATTTGATTATCTCTAATAACAATATTAGATCCTCCACTGGATGGATGAGAATTGGGGTGGTTTTGTTGATTGCAAGGGTTTAATGTTGCATTTCAGAATCTGATGTGGTTTGGCCTCCCTTCCATTAACTGGAAAACCCCTGAGGTTTTACAATTATTTCTTAAAGATAATACATTTAAGATTGCATTGGTAGGCTGAAGAAAAGTCATAAAGGCAAGAAGGGAAGCCCTTAATAACTCTTGAGATTCAGACATGTTCAGCAGTTAGATTGGCTCTGACTTCACCAAGGGTCGACAATGTGTCATTTCCACGAAGCCAAATTGCCCTCTGCCTATATGATATTAATGTGCAAATCAATATTTCAGGGATTAAATTTCCCTTCTTCATTTTTTATGGTTTCTACCTCAATAAGTCTCAAGTCTATTAGAAGAGGCTGGATGATTTAAAATCTTTCACTGCAGAATGGCTTGTCGTAGTCTTGTTTCACAGACCATTTTAGGATTTTCGTTATAAAGACTAAGGGCATCCTAAGGAAGTTGTGTGGTAGTATAGAGGCATGCTCAATAGCATAAAGCCCTTGTTCGATTAGTAGCTAAGAGGTATTGGAAATATAATATATATGTTTATGCAACACACACACACATTCTGCTGCTTTAAAAATATTATGTTAATCACCTATTGATTTATTTCAAAATCAATTGAAGTTCCTTTCTTATTAGTGATTTGTTCAGCATTCTTGAGGACTGTGTTAATTTCCTTAAGGAGTATGCATGAATTGGCTTGGTGTGAAAGTATTTGGGAGGGATTTTCACTTAGCAGTATTTTCCTAAGAAATATTTCCAGAAACCACTGTTTGTAAGAGTAATAATCAAGTGTTGTCATCTGCATACATTGTTGTCATAGCTATCATTGCATTTTGTGGCTGAATGATTTAGCTGATAACTGTTAAAGGAGGCCTTCTTCAGTTCATTGTACATTTATTTCCAGTACTTAGTGGGCACAAGGTTTCTTTTAACCCTCTTGGAGAAACACATTTGTAAAAGAAAATATGAGATTTGATTGGAAATAATACAAAGCAGAAATTTGGGAGGTCAAAAAAAAAAAAAAGATTGTGACTTTATCACATAATCTTGGGAAGGCCTACTGTCTATCATTTGGTGGTGGTTTATAGTCTAAAACCATCTGGACCAAGTTCCGCACAGCTGCACGAATTTCATATGTGATAGAACATTTTTTCCATTCAGTGTGAAATGTTCCTTCCTAAAAAACGTACACCAGACTCGCTTAATTTAGTCTGTTAAAAGAAATGCACATGAAAAAGGACAAAAGGCTCTTTAATCTCTGCAAGCTGTTTGTTTTTCTTCAAGATTCCTGTCTGTTTGGGTTTGAAAAGTCATGTTTATTGAGGGGATGATTCTGAGGTGTGACATTAAAATAATATATGATTTTTGGACTGGTGGCCACGCTCCTGCTTAATTTGCAGAACTACTTTTTATGCCTGTCAAAACATAGAGTTAATCTATCCTTATTTACAATTAATCTCAATAAAATTAATCTTAACTATGCTTTATTCAGTGGCTTAAAATATCTAATTATATTCAATTAACTGCTGTCATAGTAATTAACATTGCTTAATTGCCTCTGCATATATTTATGTAAAGCTCATTAGGTGCTGATGCTCTCTTTTCCTTTTCTACTTGCCATTTTTGCTGTTGTCAAACCATTTTCATCTCCCAAGGTTCCACAATGTTAGTGAGAGCAAATTCTTAACATTTTCTTGAAATGGATGTTATTGCTTTTCTATGAGAAGATACTCGTTATAAGTGTTTAAAGACTAATCCACTCCCCCTTTTCCCGCATTTCTGGTCCCTACCACACTCACAAAATATTTTCTGTCATTGTTGCTAGAAATATGAGAAGCCAGGTTAAGCTTTGTGTTTATAAATGAGGAGCCTTTCTGTGTCTGCCTAGGGGCTGTACCCACAGGCAGAGTTTCTATCCTCTCAGACCATTCTAAGGGTTAAAGACTTGGCCAAGGTTCAAACTGAAAAGCGCCCAGGGAAAGTGCATGTGAATATGTACAAGTTTCATGTAATTAGTGCTTAATTATATTAACATATGCAAATTGTCAACTTAGGAGCTTGTTGAGCTGGCAAAGATCAGCTAGGCACAATTGCTGTATTGTTCTGAAACAATAATGGATTTCAAGTTGGATTGTGGAAACACATAACTAGCTATCTAATTTAACTCATACCATGGTGAAATTTCATTAGTCTCCATGGAGACTGGTTTAATTGTGCTGACTAATGTTCTGGGCTGCAGAATGTCCTAAAAAGAAAGCGTTGTTTGCCTAATCCACCTTACAATGACACTTGTTTGTACATGTTTCCCTTGTGTGAGAATTTGCATATGCAAATAAATAGTTTCTCTGCCCCATTTGTCATGGCTGTTCATTACCCATGAAGAGGACATTGTTACCAGGCTGTTACTGAGTCTCCCAAGACAGGATAGTGTCAACCAGTCCAGCTACATTCTTTCATAATTTGTTTCTGATTAATAGACCAGAGTGAGTCTCAGTCTCTTTGGGCATCTGCAAAGGGAAGGTCAGTTCTGTCACAGAAAAGAGTTTCTGCAGTATGCTGGGGGACTTTTTCTTCTTCCGATCATTCTCCTTTTCTCCATTCATTGGTTAACACAGTCATATTTAAAATAACGTATTCTTGTCCTAAGAATGCCTCTACTCATAATCTCTAGTTTCCTAAAGCAAAAAGATAGGAAAAGAAAGGAGATTCTGTTATTGGAATATTAATCCTGTTTTTGACAGAAAGGTAAACTGATATAATTGCTTTTCAGTTGAAGGAATGGGGGTTTATACAAGTGTGAAAGCATCGGAAAAGGATTAGCATTTTTTTGCATAATGAAAAGCTCTGTTGAATAGGGTTCTGAATGGCTGACTGAATGACTGAGATGAAAGAAGATGAAAATGCTGGCCCCTCTTTCTTTCTGCCTATGCTCTGCTCTCTCTAAAGTTATGTTTGTCCAGGACTTGAGAAAACAAGCAGGGGCTCAGATTTCAGCAACTTATAAGGTGCCCTGTGTTTTCATCGTCACTGGGAAGTACTATGTATGACAATTGTGCAGCTAGAGGATGATAAACAGGGGTTTGTATGTAGCAGAGTTTTCGGAAACATGCGAGCCTCGCCAAATATTGACTATTGGGCGTCACGAATTCCCAGCACTTTGCTGTCGAAAACAGTTACTTCAGAGGTGGCCACGAGAGTGGTGTGGATATTTAATTTATGTTGATGGACTATATGGTGTTCCTCCACCACCCCCATAGGCTATAAATAGCTCATTTGGGAAAGAGCTGTGTGTCCTCACTTGTGGCAATGTTAAGTGTTTTAAGTGGCCCGTCAGCTCTTGTGGTTGGGAGGGGTTCGTCAACCAGGATACAGAGTTATTTTCTGAGGATTTCATTCATCTTCCTGTTGCCTTGTAGGTATATGGTGCATTTCATTTTGAGCTAAGTCCTTTATAAAATGTCTAAGTATTGTATGTTCGTTCTCGGAGACGTTTGCAGTAAGGTTTTCTCTTGTCATTAGTTAGAGTTGTAACTGGTTATCAGTTGACAACATGGTCAGGGCTCCCTCTTAATGATGTTTCTTCAACCATAATTAGGGCAGTTAAAATACTGTAAGTGTTGAGACACCTTCAAAGGTGGGAATTGATTCTTTTGTACATATGTAAAACAAATTCAGTGGGGATAATTATTTATAGGTATACATTTTAAACATGCTCTTTCCGGTTTGGGGGTCACCACAGATGAGCATGGAAAGCTGCCCTAGAGCAGGACTGAAAGATTCCACCAGAGGTTAACCTAACTTGTTTTCTTCCCAGAGTGTAGAACGTCTGTCGGCCTCATCACACTTTAGCAGTTCAGTTGCTGAGGTACTATTAAGATGGTTACATGGAAACTTGGGAAATCAGAAGTGTTTTCACGTAAATTAAAGGATAAGGGTTGCCTCTTGAGTACAGAATATTGTAAAGGAAAAGTGTTTGATCTTTGTTATATAAAGTCACCAAAATTCTTTACTAGAGTCCTTTTAAAAATTTGTCAAGAAATTCTGGATTGTTTCAGAAACTTTTATGGTTAACTTTATGATATGCTTGCAAAAAGTCTTAAAAGAACAAAAAAAATCCACATGGAGGCTATTTTACATGCAGAAGGGCTTATTAAGGTATTTCCATAAGAAAAATGTGTTAATTTAAAAAATAAATTCATTTATATTTTAAGACATTGTTAACCAAGCACCATGTGTTGTAACTGGCAGCTTTCCAGCCACCATGGAAGTGGATCACACATGGGTTAATAGTAGCTTATGTGATGTCTGCATTCTTAGGAAATGGGCAAAAGCCCAGGGTATTCTGATATCAAGATTTTAGGAATCAGACAGAAAGCAGAATATATGTTTATATGTGAACAGATGGACACATGTGAGAACTAAAAGTGCACAATTTCTCTTGGCACTTGTTTTCGTTATCCCTGATGATATAACCAAGATCTTAGTGCACTCACAGTCTTTGATGGCTAAGGACGAAATGGTCTTTTAATGAGGGCTCGATGGCATTATTTTCTTGCATAAGGATTGTGCCCCTGTGATCTTGCTGGATTTGATGTTCTGTTAATTCCCTAGTTTCAGAGGTTCACAAGTTGCCTTGAAAGTTTGATATGGTTTCACGTTTGACATACAATCCTCAGTCCAGGAATGGCTGCTCTCCACTCCCCTACTCTCTTAAAGGTTTGTGAGTGAAATAAAATATTTGCCATTTTGAGCTATTTTTGAATGTATGCACACAACTTAAAAACGGCTGACACTGAAGTCCTATTTGGCAAGCAACTTATCTCTGATATAATTAGCCACGTTAACATTCTGGAGATTGAAAAAATAAACAAACAACATTTAAGAATTGGGCGGCTTGACTTGGTTAATATGTCATAATGCCCTGATGGTCCAAGACAAGTCCCGAGTAGGTGTTTTAGTCATTCAGGTCAGGAGTTCACACACCAGCATCATGTATTTAGGTGACTGATCATTCCTCATGTTTGCTTGTCCTGGGGAGACAACAGCGCACAGTTGATAATTTCTGAATGGTACGCGCTATATAACACATACCTCTGACGACAGAGTTTATAGGTTCTATTGTGTTCTAGCTATAAAAACAGAAAGCATTCTGCAAGTATTTACTCAGTCCTAAATCATTTTAACCAGGGAAAATTGACTTTTCGGTTAAAATATGCATTTTATAACTGTCCATAAAATTCTTTTCCTTCACTGTAAAGAAGAAAGGAAATCCATAGCTTTAACAATGGTTAAAATACAAAAACATGTGAGCTGGTGTGTGCCACCTGGTTGTACTGTTAAGAACAAAACAAAACAAAACAAAACAAAATACAACAAAACTTTGTAAGAAGGAAGTTTATGGAGAATCTTAAAATTCGCATGCTTGAAAGAGTAAATTGAAGAAGCCCAATCTTTTCCCAAAGTACCTTCATTAAACCTGAAAGGCTTTCTTAATGCGGATTCTCTAAAATACAGTTCTTAGTACTTTTTTCCATACAGTTAGGAATAGTGCAAGTAATACTTAAAATTTTATGAGCCTGCTGCTCAATTGAGAACGAATCATATCTTTGGTTTAGTATATACAAACTAGGAGTGTGTATAAAGACACGTACACACCCAGCCACCCTCTTTCCATGTCACTGTCTCTCTTTCCTTTTTAGATGTAGATGTATTCCTAAGGGTAGCCTGTGAAATTTTCTCTCTGTAGACTAAATTCCTTTCATTTTCTAAGAGCTGGCCAACATGACCACAACAGAAAATAACAGGTAGGTTTGTAAGGCAACTGGAAACCATCAAGATGCTAAAGCCTGAGAATACCCTAGAGTTATTCAGTTCAGCCAGCTCATTTTAAAATATGGGATATTGAATTCAGGAGAAATGATCATTGAATTACCAAGCAAGGTAGGAAAATGTCAGGACAAGAATTCAGATATCCCAACTCTAGGACCAATGGTCACACAGCTATATTGACTGCTTGGAAAAGGGTTTGTTATGTGACTGAATGGGTCTTGGAGATAGAGAAGAAAAGGAAAATGTGCGGTGCAGACAAATACAAGTACAAGTACACTCTGGATGGCATCTTATCACTGTGACTGTAAACATATTTTTGGGTTAATTAGGAGGTCAGACTTGAATGGTCCAGATGAGTTTATGATTCATAAGAGTACTGATGACCTCAGTGACTTAAAATGTATGCTTAATAATCATGAACATGGTGTTTTGAAGAATAAGATTTCTGTTCTGTGTAGGGAAAGTAAATGAAGACAGTGCTGTGATATTTTAAAGACAGCATAGTGCAGAGAGAATGACAGTAAAAAACAGACATTCTTTTGATTCTGTTTACTTTGGATTCCTTTTTAAATGAGTTTATTTTGACTTAGGCTTCAGATGTTTGAAAATCTCCTCCGTTTTTGACCACTCAATGACCATGAGGAATTGTGCTAGAGCTACGAGACACCTGAATTAAATTCTTATAATGGATCATCTTATCCAAATGATTCAACCTTTCTAAGCCTCAGTGTCCTCATTTGTATCTCAGAGTTGTTGTAGAGATTACGTAACATTAAAGTGTTGTGAACATCAAAATAAGTAAATGTGACAGGGCCCGATACCCTATGTTCCCTTTTTCTTTATTTTCAATAGCTGGTTTTAATGTAATACTCAACTGAACAGGATTTGATAAAGCAAGTCTACATAGGTCTTGTGAGTACAGATGCCCTCTCTCTTACAACAGATGCAAGTAGAAACTGGGAAATGGGTATGCATAAAAGGTATATTCTTATTGACACACACCTAGATGACATCTAGGAGGACCGTCCTCCACCTCTACCACTCCATCATCATGGGTTGTTTTGCTTTGGAGGGCTTTTAGACGTTGAATGCATTTCTGGGTCTTTTTCTAAGAAGCAAATTAGAACAGGAATCGTTTTTAAATAATTCAGACCTTAGTCTATCGACATGAACTCAAGATCCCAGACTGTCCATTATATGCAATAATAGACGATACCACAGTGTTTATTTCAGTCTTGTTGACCCAGCCTGTTTGAAAGCCTTTGAATTAGAGGATTTCCAAAAACTGGATTAGATGCCATAGAAATACCTTTCCATGTTTTTGGTATTTTGATATTTTGATACACAACGAAAGGAGTATAGATACTATGACATTGGCACCCTGTTGATCAAGATTCATACCCACTTAGAGAAGAGATCCAATTACTAATACTCCAGTAATACTGTACAAACCTTAAACCTTTAAATTTTCTTGAGGGATTTTATAGCCAACTTATGAGACTGCAGGCTTATCTGTTGTTGGAGGACATCACAATCCTTTATCTTTTTGTAATAATGCATTATTCATTAGAGGAGTACCCAGGTTCAAAGATGGTAAGATTCATGACAAGTGTTAATAAATTTATAATACAATTTTTGGACTATCTAAAAACAAAAATCTATTTATATTATGGACTTTCTTTTTAAAATTCATAATAATTTCCCATTGTGATACATATAAGATACATTTAAAATTATGATTTGTATTGTTATGGGAAATGTAAGTGTACTTGGATCATAAGTTTTCAGCTTTGAGTTTGCTTTTTGCGTAATGTGTGTGGCTCAAAATCTTTGTTAAAATTTTTCTTAAAAACAAAATGTGTGCCTTGCCTGTATTCTGGTCATTTATAACTGGCCCTGGACTTGATAAGAAATACATTAATATAAAGCTAAGCCTTTATTGAGTACAGATAAGGAAATGATACATTTCACTGAAAGAAAAACAGTTAGCATCTCAGCATTTTTTATGATGCTTATTTAAGTGTTTCCTCCAAATAAATTTCAGCCTCCATGAGGGCAGCAACCATACCTGTTTAATCACTGTATTGTGGTGGACATTATTGGCAAATCCTTGGTGCTTAATAAAATGTCTGTTGAATGAATGAAAAAATGAATAATAGTTCATTAAAAATGTACACAGAAAGCTTCAGTTTACTATTCTACTGGAATCTGCCTCTCTTCTTGAGATCTTCTTGAAAAGAAATAAACAACCTTAAAAACATCTGGGTTTGTCTTGGAAAACTCCATAGGGAACACTATCTTCAGTGCAATCTGAATGGGTTTTTCTAGCAGAGCCATAGATTGTTGCGGTCAGAAGGGATGTAGCATAATCATCTTGTTTAACCCATAAGGAAACTGAAGCTCAGAGAAATTCCTGGGAAACATCACATAGTTACAGAACCTCGCTGATCAGATCTAATGTGTATGTGCCCTTCTGCAGATCATTTCGTATTTTTCACCTTAGTGGAATTAGCTGCTGCCATATGTAAAGAGTCTATAATATTAATGTGAGAATAATTTCTGTTATGTTGGAGATATTTTCATTTGTGGAATTTTTCCAAGCAAAGGAAGACTTTTCAGCTGGTACAATTTCTGTGATGACCACAGCACAAGCTGACTGCTGTGGGATTTTAAAGTTAAGCTGCTTGAGATAGGACAAGAATTGCTTGAAAGGTGAAAACTTGCAGGAAAAATGGGGTGGGTCATTTAGTTCTTGAAATGAAGCAGGGTGCAGATTAGGAATCATTATGGTTTGCCAGAAGTCCCTGGTCATAGAAGCCTGTTTAAGTGCTCACTGTCAACAAGGAAATCATGGGCAGCACTTACAGTGGCTCACCTCTGATTTATTCATAAACCTCACACGAGCACTTGGCTTTGTTCTTGCTCTAGTAAGGGGGACTGATGCCAATAAGAACAGGAATAAAGAGCTCCTTGCATGGTCCAAGAGTGAATAGCACTTTACCTCAAAGCCTGACCTCCTTTCCTGAGGTCTGTTATGCTACAGTTGACTCTGATTGGCTGTGTGTTCTCAGATGAAATGAGAGAAGAGGTTATAACAAGTATCTACTCTGTAAACTCCATAGTATACATAACAAGAACTACATAACTGGAACTTGGGTTCTAACTTAACCTAAAGGTTGTGATATTTATGCTAAATGGAAAGGCTTCCTTTTCCCCTCTCCTTTGCAACTTGACAAGTTTCACATTTAATAGTAGTTGGAAAAATACTGCTTCCTTCTAATTGAAGAATACAATGATCTTGGAGTGAAATGGGCTTTGACAATCCCTTTCCCCATTAAAATGAATTTAGAGAGATTTCATAACATGGGAAATTAAGGGTTCAAGAATAAAACACGTACTACACTGGGAGAAAAATAAAGACCTGGGCTTGCAGATTGATTAGCCATGTTTATTTATCTGAGAAGCTTTATTTGTGCCAACTTACAAGTGACGCTGTGCTCCAGCCACCCATGTTGAAGAGAAGGGACCTTTAAGAGACGGTCAGCTGGCTGGTTTGCACTGGGGCAGAGGTTGAGTAGAGTTACTTAAATCCCCAGAGCGACATTTAGTTAATGCTAGTCTTTTTTTTCCCCCTCCCCTGATCGTGTCCACTTTGGCTACTCTTTTCTCCTTTTGATGAAGTTGGTCTCTTACTACTTAAAGCGCATATATTTACACAAAAATTTCCTCAAATTTTCACAACACATTAACCCAGAAGAGCCATATTAGGAGATGGTGATGAGAGTTAATGATATATCTTTAGATAAAGCCATCCTCCCATGCAATCACATCAGAGTCATCAGCTCATTTGTCATGGCTGAAGTGAAAATGTCAGGACCAATGAGTGTATGAGTGCTGAAGGGGGCTAAAGGGCTTTTGGAGAGAGACATTTTTGTGCTGGGAGTCAGCCATGGCTTAGATTTAGCTCCAGGGAAATATTGGGATTAGCCAGCACTGTGTACAAATCCTTAGCATAACAGAATTAGTTGGGAAGCTGGAGAGGTGGGGTCATGAGTACGGGTGTATTTCTAGACTTATGCTCTAGGATGCAGGCCCGGAACTATGGAAAAGAGTGAGGTGACATAACCGTTATTTTAAGGGATGTGTTTCATTCAGGTTCATTGATTTCAGCAAGATTGAAGCCCTGGATTTGGAGGACATCAAGGAAAGACTTGCAATAACATACACTAAATATGTATATATGACTTTCGTTTTATATTTGGCTGCACTAAAAAAAAATTGATCTTAACGTCTGAAAGCTTTTGGGGGAGATAATATTTGGGTACACAAAGATAAGATTCAGGCACAATGTACTTTTGAATAGTATTTTAAAGTCGAAGTTAATGCCTCATTTAAGTAACAGTAATTATGGTGAAATACTTGTTGCCTTGTTGAATTTACCCAAGACTAAGAAGCTAAACTTCCTTTACACAGACTTCATTCCGAAACTTTAATTGAAAAGTAACTTATTTTCTTTGGCTACAAAAGTTCTTATCTTTGATAGACCAATACTAGCAGATTTATTTCATTTTGAATCCAGTGAACTGTTCTCTTTCAGATAATGCACCCATACAACCTTTTCTTGTTTAATTCGATTGATTTACAGTGTTAAAGTGAAATAATCTGATACCTGTTTCCTGCCCTTTGAGTATTTGTCGTCAAAGAAGCTGATTAGTTTTTCCCTCAGCTCTTTAGCTGTTTTAAATGTATAATTATCATTGCATGTCATTTGATAGCTGCACTAATTGCTGCCAACTATTGTCTGTTTGCACTTAATGCTGAAACCTGATCAACATCCTGCTTTGGTTGATGTTTGGTGGTAAACTTTAATTAACTCTTATTGCATTGAAGAAGAGTTCAGGCTTGGTGCTAACTAATCATTTACCTTCATTATGTCCTGACAGCTCCACTTGTTCTTGGTCCTAATAGATACACCAGTCAGTAAATAAACCTGCAAACCTCATGCCTTATAGTTGCCCCACACTGGTATTTTGCTACCTAAAGTATAAGATAATTGGGCCCAGATAATTATTTAGTTAGTTTAGTATCTCTAGTTCTGCAGACACTAATCTTAATTGCCTCTTTCATGCTGGACAATTTCATTTTAATAGAAACTGTAGATTTGAGATAACATTATTCCTTCAACATGGTTCCTATGAACATGCATCTTTTGAATCAATACAATTAAGCTTGTCTCCTGTTGGAATTCTTGTCATTATTTTTCCTGAAATACTTTTCCTGTAATGATATTGAAGTTAAAGTAATCAGGTTACCAGCAGATCATGTAAAATTCAACTCAAAATTGCTGGCTGCTTGATTTTAATTTGTCTGACATCAAGTTTGTTTGAAAAGGGATAATATGTGGGTAAACCAAGGAGCTTATAATTATGGTTGACGTTTGTTTGTTTATAATGAAATCTAATTAAAGTTCATACATTTAAAACACAAAAGTTAATTACTGAATTGCTCACTTCACTTATGGACAGCAGTCAAATTAACTTTCAGGCCAAACACACACATACACACACACACACACACACACGCACGCACGCACACACACACACACAAACAAAGGGCTCTTCATAATAGAAATAAAATAACCAACTAATCTTAAGGATCAAACATAAATTTGCCAATATTTCATCCAGAAGAAAACTTGGCATTCCACTTATGTTCTCTAGTATGTTAGTCCTATGTGGTTTATAATATAAAGTGACTTAAAGTATTTACAAAGCGGTATAAAAAGAGACTTGTATTTTGTAGACTCTAGGAGTATTGTATAATAAGAGGTACTTGGTAGTGATTTTAAAATTTATGCATATAACTTTATTCATTAAAACTATTTTGAAATCATTGAAATCATTGCTCAGAGAATAAGAATGTTTGCTGGAATACCTGACCTGTAATTAGCTTTATAAAGATAATTATGGTAGGCTTAGCCTGCAAAGAATGACATTTTTTTTTAAAGTAAGAATGTACTCACTTTATTACACTTGCTGTTACATTTGTTATGAGATCATATTCTTGGGAATCATGAAATACAGATAATTATACAATTGTTTTTCTTTTAAGTACTTAAGTGTCAGTAGTTCAATAATGCATTTTATATAATAGATAAAGAAGGAGAAAATACATGTACATGTTAGAATATACTATCTTCATATTGTACATGAGATAAATATATGTGTGGAATGTTTTTCACTAGTCTGGTAAATCTCTTTTTGAAGCCAAATATTCAATGGTTATATATACCTTTATAAAACAAATTATGGTAAGTTTTTTAAATGCTACTATGTGACAACTTAAAATCATTATCAAGTAAACAATCTTAGATTATGTGTAAGCCAGAGAGATTAGTCAATTACATTTTAAAGACTAGAAATATAAACAAAAAACATGGCAAAATGATTTATAATTTTCTAAAAATGATTGACACAGTCTATGTTTTTCCAAGGAAAACTAAAAGGACTCCCTGTTTAAGCTTTATATTTAGAAGTGGTATTTACTTGAACT